>NC_044190.1:25677166-25977166 GCF_900880675.1 Sparus aurata
TGCCACGGCCACCTTTCTAACCCTATTTCCCTTTATGGCAGAGAGGTTTTCAAACCGAAACCTGAGTTTATCCACTTTAGAAAAAAATATGAATCAGTAAAACAACCCGTCCAGGCCTCATAACATACACGCTACTTAATTAAAAGCATGTAAAAGTATTATGAACCAAAGAAGGTCATCATTTGCTTCAGAGGCTCAAACAAAACCCGCTGCATCAAAAAGATCTACGTTGCTTTCTTTAGCAGTTGATGTATTATAGTCTCAGATAGGTAGCCTTACTCCTATAGATATAATAATAATAAATAAAAGAATACTATATGCCACTTAGGTTACACTGTACGCTAAAAATACAACAGTAAGAAAACATTTTTCTAATCACAAGTTTCTTAATACTAAAACCTTTGTGTTATTAAGATCTCTCACTGTGGTACACACAGAAACACGTGTTAGTTTATAATCATCATTTTCCAAAACATATCTTTGTAGGGCTGTGCGATATGATGATAAATATCGCGTGATGATAAAAAAAGCAAAAAAAAAAAAAAAAAAAAGATATGGAGGAGAGTGAATGTGACGCACATCGGGGTGATTCTAAACAGAAGGACTCAGACCAGTCAAGACAAACGGTAGCTTGTGCCTAAAAGAGGTGCACTTTTGTCGCATGGATGGGTATGAAAAGTCTGAGTTAGAGTACAAAACCCTACTTGAAATATTTATATATATTTTATTGC
Source organism: Sparus aurata (assembly GCF_900880675.1). NCBI lineage: Eukaryota > Metazoa > Chordata > Actinopteri > Spariformes > Sparidae > Sparus > Sparus aurata. Next base: position 25,677,898 of record NC_044190.1, read on the forward strand.
ATGCTTCGCTGAAAAAAGTTAAAGATGTTCTAAGTTGAAGAAGAAAATAATAAAAAATGAGTATGTATGTTTTATTCTGCAGGTATATAATATCTAACGTAGCAAAAAATAGGCCTTTTCATTCATTTTATATAAACTATTCATTCTTTGACCTTACAGATATTGTGCTCTATCATGATATGATTTGATATAATATTTTCTCACATAGCACAGCCCTATATCTCGGCACTTGGGACAACACAAATATGCATTTTGACATGTTAATCTCATTTTTTGAATTTATCACAGTGTCCAAGAGCCCAGCGTCCCAGCTCACAGATCATGTCTTTAAACTAATTTCACAACTGTGTATCAACACATCAACAGACATATTCTGGTTTAATAAAAAAAGAAAGATGAGTGTTATTTTCCTCTTACAGTATATTACACTAATATACTTTTTGCAGTACATTAAGCCTTTCATTTCATGTCAAAAGGCACCTATGTTTTAAACCGAAAAGCATGCAAACACACATTCGACCAAAAAGTCAATCTCTCACATCAAGCACAATATGAGATGGGGCCAGTGTTACCACACTCCTCACCTGCGCCTCAAACTGGGATGTGAGGCACAACAAATTTAAATAAGTTGATAGAGTTTTATCAGAATGACAGGCAATTAGACTTGCTCTGACCATGGGTTTGCATGCTAAATGAGAGTCATTTAAGTGGTGGGAGCCATACATGTTATATAAAAAGAGAGTGAGAGTTGCGCAGCTCCATTTCTGCTCCTGGACAGCCCTAAATTAAATATCCCCAAAGTCCATTAGGCTAAACAGCCGGGAGGAAAGACTTTGTCTCACCACAGAAAAATGACAGTAAACTCGGGCAATCATGCCGCCAATCAATTATGCATGAATTATATTTTTCTTAGACTGTGTAAAATGTCTTATGTTAATTCCCCGAAGTATACAATACCCATTACTTTCGAGGGACGTGTCCGTATGCATACAATCTAAATGAGTGTTTTCCCAAAGATTTATCAGTCTCACGCTGCCAACTGAAATGAAAACACTGAGGCTGAGTTGTGATTCCTCCACATCAACTGCAGCTGCAGGGGCCACAGGCAAAGCTCGGAGGCGCTCAGTGCTGATAACCTACATGGCTGTAAATCTACTGATAGAAAGCATCCCCAGAAACTACAAAAAAATATCGAGGTGTGGAAGTAAACTCGTTCACAGAAGCTGCAGCACTGAAGATGATGAGACAGAAGAAGTAGAGAGGCAGAGGGAAGAAGACAGAGGGAGGTTGGGGTGGGAGGGTAGGAGGGGGTTAGCGGTGACCTGACCTATCTCGGCTGTTGGCCTGTTGAGCCAGTAAATAGTAGAGTCCCTGAGGTCCCCATTGTGGCCCCGATCTCTGATAATGACCTCTGTCTGGCCCTGATAGTAGGAGACAGGTATTGGCAGGTCTGCTGACCAGTGTCAGTGAGCTGCCAATAATTGGTCAGTGTGTTAATAACGAGTAACCTGGTGGCCTCCGGAAACTGACCATCAGATGTGTTAAGGGGAGGGTCAGTGTCACTCAGTTTGCAGGTGAGTGTGTTAACCTTTGAAACTTAGATTGAAGACAGAGAAAATGATTGGAAATTAAAAATTATTCAAATATATTTTGATGATTCATAACAAACATAGCCCCAGCATGCACGCTGCGTTAATAAAAAGCAGCCAGAAGTCATTTAGAGACAGATATTTAAACACATCTACAAACAAAGCCTCTCGCTCTCTCCGTTCTAACTTCACGGACAGTTCCTGATGATCTCCACCGATGGTCCCCCTATTAGATTACATGCAACACAATCCACCCTCACACACTAATTTGTTTTCTTTGGCTCTTTTTTCTGTTTCGGTGTGTAACTGAGCCCCTTGAATATATACAAATTTAATAGAGCTAATAGAATCATTATCAAATTCAGATCAATATAAATTTAGCCCTCGCCACCCATAAAAGGCAGCAATATTGAAATACAACACTGTCTGTGCTCTTTCATTCTTCCGCCTACAAACTGACGCTTGCTGCCATCAGACATGAATTACCAGACAGGCACATTACAGCTAATAAGACTCTCACAAAACAGCTTTTATTAATGCATGAGAGAGTCTTTGATCCTGGAGAAACTTTCATAGGGAAAGCAGTAATCACCGTACCTCAGAACAACACAATACGAGGCTGCCTATTACCTTGAGAGAGTCAACAGTGTGGCTGGGGTCAAATCAACCGGAGCCTGTACAGCACGTCTCCGGAGGGGAGGGACAAAACAGAGCTGCCACAGACTCAGCTAAACAAAGCTGCAGGCCAATCGTATTTTTTGTCATTCGTACCGAATCAAAATTTTGAAAAAAAAAAACACAGCAGTGGGTATGCCAGCATTTAGTCTTTGCAGAAAGCAGTACAGTCTCCTATAAGAAAATCAGATCTCCCTGCTAAGTAAAAAGCAGTAATATCGCACTATATAAATACTCTGTTAGAAGTCCTGCATTGCAAATTTTGTTTCAGTGAAAGTAACTACTCGACTGAAAATGTATGTAAATACCAAAAGTAAGAGTACTCGCTATGCAGAAAGGCCTTTTCATCCTTTTGATGCTGTAGCTTGTAAATGTGGAGCAAATTGTGATCTATCATAATGCATTTCATATACTGCTTCACATTCTGCTGGTTAGATTGTGAATTACCCTTTTGAATATAATAATATCATAATGTATGTATTGATTATATTTTGTATTGAACCTGAACCTGCCCCCACAAGTAACTAAAGCTGTCAGATAAATGTAATGCAGTAACAGCACAAAATGTTCCTCCAAGTTGAGTGAAGTAGAATTAGAAAGTAGCAGAAAATAGAAATACTGAAGTACCTAACTGTACTACTTACTTCCTACCACTGCTCATACAAGGCTCAAGTTAGGACGTAAAGTAGAGGTTGATACATTTAGAATAACAAAGGCCAATGGATTTTGCAGGTTGATATTAAGCTGACAAATTGTTATTTTTCACCTAGAGCTGAAAGTCTGATATTAATTCATGAGCATCAAACTCCACAGTACGTAATACCTACTGTACATCACCCTGTCAGCCGCACTAACAAAGTCAGTTTCCTGTCAAAATTTTCACGTTTTTAGTTTGATAAACCTTAAGGAAAAGTTAACTTTCCTGATTCAACAGGAATCAATATGCTGAAAGTCTCTCCATCCTTTCAGTAACAATATTAGACCCCCTCACAAATGATCCATTGGAGGAAAGTTTTGGTTTAACTTCTATTTCAATAATCCAGATTTTGACAGAGCCTGTCACATTATAAAGTCTGAACATAGTTACAAGAATTGCAAATGATACCTATGATTGAATTTTATTGAAGTGGTCAGCGAGCAGCTCATTCCCCACAGAAAGCCCCAGGGCCTGAAGGTGGTCAGTGGGGAGCAGCTTCACAACATCTCACCGCTGCGCGCTACATGGTGAGAGGAAGGAATAGCAGAGGAGAGGACCCCCATTTTGAGAGATAGAGGTGCCACTGCAAATTTATGACCTGACTGTTTAAGACCAGTGTAATATATTCCCTGTTCAGCTGTGGCCCATTGCTTATACTCCATCATGGCATGTATGAGCTTTCACCAACCGCACATACAGTAAGAGCAGTGCTCAGAAACACAGACTTACATTAAAAGAATCGGGAGGCTGTTGTACCACTGAAACTAGAAGTTTAACTCGGGTAGGCCCCAGAGTGTTCGATTTGATTTTTAAAATATGGATGTATGACACGATGAGCGACATTTAAACAATCTGTTAAAATGCATCTTATCACATGAATTTTCAAGAATGTCAGCTTAGTGTAGAGGAAAATGAATGAACGAAGACAAGAATGAATAAAGAATAAATAAATCCATGTACATTGAGACAAAATCAACGCCTTATTAAAGGTTTAGATGTATCAGGCCTAGATTCAACTTCCAACTCTTAAAAAAGACAAATTTTAAACAGGAAAGAAAAAAATTCTGAATAAAACATTATTTTGGAAATCCATTTATCATTTTTGCAAAAAGTCCTCACCAGGCTCTCTTCAGATTTAATAAAATTGGCAAAATCAGTTCCATTTACACACTGTACCGAGCATATCAAATTAAAAAAACATTATTCACAGAAGGCAGATTTTTCTCTATCTCGACTCCAAAGCAGCGCTGAGCATGTGAGAATTTGTTTTCTGACCCCATACTGCAGGAGCATGCTAAGCAACCTACAGGGGTCAGGGGGTCAGGTCTGGACAGAGACGGCATCCCGAAAACCGGCCACAACAAATGCAGGGGAACATCTGCTCTCCATGCGTCACACAAAGCTGTCCCCTCGGAGCCCCTCGCCGCCCTCAGGAGCCTGGGAAACGGCTCAAAGTCAAGGGCAGCCGCCAAAAGCTGAGTGGACACAGCGACAGTTTCTCTCGGTGGAAGGGGAGCTGCCAAATTGTTCACTGAAGTATTCATATTTACACACCGTCCCAACCCCCTGTTGAATTTTGCCACAAATATATTATTCAAATTTAGTTCAAAAATGAAAAAAAAAAAAACTTAAATTATGTGTAGAGCTTCTACTATTAATCGATTTTGATATTTGATTTGAGTAATTTTTTAAGAAAAAAAATCAAGATTCTCTGATTCCAGCTTCTTAAATGGAACTGTTATCTGTTTTATTTAATCTTCTATGACAGTAAGCTGAATATCTCTGGGTAATGGGCTTATTCACTATTTTATGACATGTTACAGACTAAACAACTAATCGATCAGATTCAGATCAGAATCAACAGATGAATTGATAATGAAAATAATCATCAGTTGCCACCCTCCTTTATGATGAGGAAACACAATGATGTGAAAAAAAGACAGTCTGGAATGAGCGTGATAGATCTGCAGGCTTCCCTGGTTCTGAGAGGTTAAAAGAGGCCGAGGCTGAGCTGCTCGGGGTCACGCCGATGTGATCTCCTTTGAACATGAATTAACTTTGAATATGCATGTACGACATTACACACGTGTCACCCCGATGACAGAGAGATCACCCCCAACTCACTTTGCTTGGCAGCTCGACAATATGCTTGAAAGGAACCGTCAAATGATGTCAATAGTCGGATCAATACCCTGGGATGTCTCCGTTTTTTCCCCGCAGCAAGTGGAGAGCATTATACAGATCCTCCTGGGCAGAGCGTTCGCCACACTTCGAAGAGCTGCAGTATGCACTGTATCGCCGCTGCTGAGGGACAGCTGATGTATGTCTCTTCTCCCAGACGACGCCACATGCGTGCCACATTTCCCTCCCGTCTGTCTAATGTGCTGCTGATCTACACCTGCTGGGCCCAGGGTTGCATAGGTATACGCTGTACGCTGACAGCATCAATCACTCAGCAGGCCTTATTATTGCCATTTAAAATACATTTAAAATGACTCGCTGGAGCCACTGTCCAACCCGGCATGGATGAGACGACGCTGATGCGTTACTGTGAGGAATGTTTCACAGTGGAGGCTCGGTTGGAAACAGCTGGGAACATCTGTGGTCTGTTTCTTTTGTTTCGATAATTGAGCAAAAGTCTTTTTTTTTCGGAATAAGTAAATTCTTTAAAAATAAGTAAATTAATTGTAGTTTGTTCAGCTGCTGCGGGAACTCTGCTCACACTGATGCCCGCTGTAACAGCATCCCAGTGTCAGTGAATCCCGGCCAGCTCACTGAAAAGTAATCTATGAGACAGGACTGAGCCTCGGAGAACTGACACATGGTCCTGAGCACTCAGGTGAGCTTTAGTAATAGACACAGTCACCCTAATTCCCCTTCAATTCTCACCTAAAATTGAAAGCTGCCAAATGCAACCTTAATTACATACTACCCAATCAGAGCTTAAGTGTAACCTTCTACCCCCCGGCCCACCCTCACCAACATCCTCTCCCCTCCACTCCCCCTCTCCCTCTACGAGAGGAAAACGAATGCAGCGTGTCCCCCCCTTAGGTCTACACATATTTCACTGGGAGTGTAAACAGGTCCAGAGGGTATGAGATGGATATATTATGTATATAGGAAGCAAGTGTGAGATTTAAGGAGCAACCTGCTTGGTCAGCACCGAGTGTGCTGAAAACGCAAGCAGATCAAGGAACAAGCAAGGGTTATGGATCTCTCCTTGCATGTAACTGGGCAAGGTGTATTGACCCAAATTTAATTATTTTAGCCTCCATCCGATTTTCTTTCCCCCCTCTTCTGTCCCCTTTACGGTGACACGCATCTCTTAGCCATATATAGAAAGCTTGTTCACACTATGCCGATCTTGCGTTGTTTATGGTGCTTAAATATATCACATGCATTCGTATTCTCACATAAAATCAAAACTACAGTGTCGATGTCTGAATAAATAGGAGTTGTCCTGTCTGATCATCCCTCTGTCTCACACCGATGCTCGTCTACAGTACATTAAAGGCATCTCCTCTGGGCAGACGGATAAACCGGGGATGTCTGAAGGCAACCACAGTCGACGCGCAGCTATTTTCCATCCTCTCTAATCACATGATCAGGGTGTCGGCACCACATCCTCAGCGCAGGGAGGGGCCAAGCAGCGCGCAGCTTACCACCATTTTGTGTGGGTACCTGGCTTCTTTTGTGTGAGTACCTGGCTCATTTGTTTACCTGCATAAGTGCTGATATTTCAGAGGTGGTCAAGTCTCACCGGTGACATGTTTCATCCGGCGTGTTTTTTTGGGGGGTTTTTTTTTGCAACGGTAAATGCATGACAGGCACCTTGCTAAAGGAGGAACAGGCGGATGCTGCAGACAAAACATCACAGGGTATCGATGTGCCCCGGCTGCAGCCCATTCTGGATTTCATGTCGTGTATTTTTCTTCCCCTCTCCTTTCTCCTGGCTGTGCTCCCGACAGACCCCTCTCCTCCCTGCCATCCGATGTGTGAGGCACATATGGTGCAGTGAAATTGCTGTCTGCGAGAGCATGCCTCTGCCTGTCCAGACTTCATCAGAGGGATTAAAGAATGGGATGGAAAAAAAAATCAAAATAAAATGATGATAGCGGGGCCCTGGCTTTCTCTCTTTTTTTTCCTTTTTTTTCGACACCCCACACTACACTCCCCCCTTGCTCTGTTTTAAGTAGAGTGGAACATCAGATGACAGAGGAGGCTCTCTTGCTGGGTGCAATGGCTTGCAGAGAAAGGTTGCCTGGTTGGTGAGCTGCGCTGGGTTTATTTGGCTCTGACAACGGCTCACTACAAAGGAAAACCAAATTACAGTCGGCCCCTATATTCAGCCACTGAAGTTCACTTAAAAGCTGCATCCAATTAAGAGAAAAGTGACTCAGTGATGTGGCAGCAGCTTATGATTACTTAGCCATTCTCCTCTGGTGTGTTCTCCTTTTTCAAACAACACAAACAAACAAAAGACAAAATGTGTCACAGCAGCAGGCAGAATGAAGAGGTGGGAACGTGCGTGCTGAGGTGGCGCTAAAATACATAAGTGTTGGGGATTTTGGGAGCAAAGGAGAGAGGAGAGTGGAAAGATTGCAGGATATTAAGGAGTAATGGATGTCACACCAGGCCCCTATAACAAATTCCCATATGCTTTCATCACAGCTCGATATCAGACTGATCAAGGGAACAGGTCATTACTTGGTTTCCAAGTACTGTTATTACGGAGAAAAAAGTAAATAGTTATTGCTATGTTTATCATCTTGAAAGACAGCTATTACAGAGCGGGCCAGCACATTCTCCTCTCTTCTTTATATAATTAATCATCAAATTATAGTGCGTATAAGTGGAGAAGTTATTTTACTAACAACATTATTCCGAGCAAAACAGCAGCAGTTCCTAAAGGTGTTCAGGCTTTAACAGTTCTCATGAAGAAGGAAAAATGCTAAATGCGCTAATACTGGACAAACCAAGAAATGAATATTTTAAGAAGCAAAGGGAACCAGGCAGGGGATTCAAACTGTTGTAAGCCAAATTTAAAGAAATCTTGAAAGGACACAGCTTGTGAGAATTCAACATAAAGATAAGGTCGGTGCATGCAGATGTGGCTTTATAGTGATCCTACTAAATTCAAGTAAATAGGGATATATTGTGAGGTTTATTCTGGGATTTGCCAGACACTAGATCTGGCCCCGTATTTGAGACAACAAAAAGGCAATCTTGACATCTTGCCCGACCAGAAGATAAAATTTGCTGTTCAGAGACTGGCTTTCTTTTGTTCCAGGTTTTTTATAAACCCAAGACACTTGAAATTTAAACCCAGTTCAAGAAATATTACTTGCCACAGGGCAAGGTAAATCTCTTGGCGGGCCCTTTCAAAGGGTTGCCCTGGGTTTGTTTACAATTGATCTTATTTAAAAGTGGATTTTTTGTTTTACTTTTCAAAGACATACTTTCTGCCATGATCTTGTAGGTCAAAGGAACGATGAATGTTATTTTTCCAATTGAGAGCGGGAAAAAAAGAAGCGAAATAATCAGTCGACAATAATACAGAAAGCCCTGGTGCGCCACTGGTTCTTCCCAGGTCTCCAACATGCACATGTAAAATGGAGAACACATGCAAGATAACATCTCCGACTACAGCAAAAAAGTTAAAGAAATACACCCCTGGTGAGAGAACAAATAAATAGAATTTGAACTGCCTGAAAAAATGTGTGTCTTGCGATTTACTGAAATATGTGTTGCATCACGAAATATGGCAGGAAAAAAATTTCAATCATAAAACTAGTGTGTGTGTGTATATTTGTGTGTGTGTGTGTGTGTGTGTGTGTGTGTGTGTGTGTGTGTGTATCTGTATTTAACAGTGAAAAGAAAAAAGGCCTTTAAGCTGCATGAAAACAGTTGTTTCTCTCTTTGGGGAAGCAGTCTACAATTTTCATTCACCCTTCTTCCTCAGAGGAAACAACTGACCTGACAACTGACCAATCCCCATGAAGCACAGGGGGTTGAAGATGGGGGTTAGGGGTGGAAAAAGAGAGAAAGATGAGTGGAAGACCCCCCCCCCCCCCCCCCCCGCCTGTCCTGCTGAACCAAACTCCTTCATCTTTGACAATTATTGTATTTTAACAGAATCAGGGGTGTGAGCTGAGCCAATAAATCATCATTAATCTCCATTCTGTACCTGAACTTGAACATGTCTCAGTTTACTTCAACCTCCCATGCACTCCCATGAGCAGGGAGGTATGGCCATGAAAGAGGTTTAGAGGGTATGGGGACTGCAGTTAGCCAGAGACTATCCTCCAGGGCTGGGAGGGTTCCTCTCCTGCTCTGACGGGCCACGCTGGAGGAGGAGGAGGTCACAGGCTGAGGAGCGAGTTTAAAGCTTGCCGCTCCTGGGGAACAAGACGGACAAGCAGAGGGCACAGCAGCGGGGACGCCCCAGTAAAGACCCCTTCATCTGGACTACACCTGGGGGAGCCCACGGGCCACCAAGCTCAACAGCACAGTGCACACACACACACACACACACACACACACACACATTCATATACAGAGCAGTACATGCTGTAAAAGTCTGCAGTAGTGTGTGGACAGAAAAAAAAATTCACTTTCACACATTAAAATTTAAATAAGCAGAAAAAGATTGAACAAATAAACTGTATACAGGTGGAATATATCTGCTAACATTAAATGTGGATGGAATTGATATACTATGTGTATTTTTTTATAAGTAAAACTCTCATCTTTACTATTCACATTGGGTTTGATATACTAACAGTACATCTAATATATTTAACTGATTAAAATAGTCTCAGAATGAAAAACAAATGACTGGTTTATAAGTAAGATTATCCATTTTTTAATACATTTAGCAAAGATTTTACTGTAATTACTCTTGGGTTGCATTGTTTTTTCTTCAACTAATACCTTTCTGTGTGTGTGTGTGTGTGCGTGTGTGTGTGCGTGTGTGTGTGTGTGTGTGTGTGTGTGTGTGTGTGTGTGTGTGTGTGCTCGCGCACGCGTGTGTGTGTATGGGTGTCTGTGCCTGCTCTGTATTGTAAGAAAAATGTTCATATCTTTTTTAAAAGCTCTCTTAAAAATGCAAATCTACCTTTGATGTTTACCTTGGGCTATCATCTTTTTAATTTACTGCACATTCCCAGAGAGTTGGCTTTAATTAATCATACACAGTATTTCAAGGCAACAAAAACTGCCATGGTTTTTGCTATGAAACTTTTACTATAAGAATAGGATCCAGGAAGCTCTTGCAGGACTGCAGCTCCACACAGACTTATAAGAGGGCCCAGGCCACATTTTAAATTACATCTCTGTCTATTGTGTCTTGCTTGAGCTTATGAGAGGGTCCCAGGGGCACCTCCATTTTCCCAGAAACTCCCTCCAAGGCTCTTCAGGTTAACATGCCCAGTTTGACTATTAGATCAATAGTTGTAAATGACTTCATCACACCAAAGAGGCAACTTTCTGGGTAGAATTGGTCCCACAGTTGCAACTTGACAGCCGTGTGCTGTGGGGAAGTCCAGTCCATCTAGTCGCATTGCAAATCTAGTGTTTCTCCAACAAAAAATTGTACTGCAGTGCGAGCAAGAAAATAAATGATCCAACTGGCTGTAAAATTTCAGATCATTAGCACTGTTTCTTTTTTTCCTAAAGCAAAAAAGTATATTTAGAGGATTTTAAAGACTTCTAAAAAAGCGATCCCAATCCAAGTTTGGTCGTGATGAGGGGGGTGATGCTCTCAGCAACAGTAGCTGAGGGGAGAGGTGAGAAATCCCCACTGATATCCCATGGCCTTCCTGCTCCTCTTTTGTTCTTATGTGATACGGGGGTGATGTCAGTTCACTCCCAAGCCTCCCTAAAATGCCCCCAAAGCCTGCCCGGCTCCTGAGTGGGAGTGTGTAATCGGTCCTGGCAGAGTGCTGGTTAATGGGGGGCACAGGGCCATGGGTTGGAGATGTATTCATGTGCGTGGCGTGGCGCCTGGACCCAGGGTGACACTTCTTCATTCCCGCTGCCTCAGGCCAGGATTAGGATTGCGGCCAGCCTCACAAAGCCAGCCGTAATGCAAAATCATTTTCATATTAACCTCGTCTCTCCTCTCTGGGCCTGACAGTGGACAGGCCTGCTCTCTTTGGTGCTCAAATTATCCTCAATTACTGGGGAAAGGCCAGGCGAGGGGACGTCACCTAACCTTCACCATCTGTTAGGTTCAAAGCTTTAGCAGTCGGCCAGCCCGCCTGTCTCCTGCCTCCCCTGACCTTTCCGCCTCGGCCAGCTCCTGCTCCATACGCCGTTCGACCCTCCTCACCCCCCTCAACTGCCCACGATGGACCCGCCCTCTCTGGACACAGCTGGGAAGTGCATGCGCACACATCACATTAAGGGGGAAAAGGTTATGTCACGCTTCTTCAACAAAGATATGAATATTCAAAACTACACACAGGCCAAGGTAGAAAGCTGTGTCAAGACATAGGTTAAGTCAGTTTCTATAGAGGATCAGCCGATACCTTTGAATTGAGTGCTTTATTTTATTGGTTGTGAAATTAAAATGACGTTCTAAAGAAATTAAAAATGAAATTCTCTTTGATTTTCTGTTTTATTTTTGTTGTATTGCAGCACTCAAAGATTACAAAAATATTTACATTTTGAAACCAACAAAATTATTTCAGATTTTAAATATAATATAAAATCATAAACAAACAACTTTATTTTTGTGCATTACCAGCGTTCACATTTCTGTAATATTGGTAAATGTCTGCTTCATTTAGATAAAATCTCAAATTTTTAAAGAGTGCTTGCTTACATGATTTCTCAGGCAAATTACTTTTGCTTTTATTGAAAATGTTATTTACCGTTTGGTGCTTTTATTCAGTATTCTCTTACGCTCACTGCAAAAGTTGGCTTTAATTAAACATTCATCCATATTTGAGTTTGTGCTTGTAAAATATTGAAGAGCTCTTATTTTCTCCTATAGTGAATGCACCTCTTAATAATGCAGACAGTGTTTTCTGTTTGTTTTGAGCCTGTGTGTTTTAGCAGTTCCACTGTGTCCATTTGGATTTTCCAGTCTGTCTGGCCACTCAGGAGGCCCCCGTTCTCAGGTCATCTGGCAGGACCTGATGGCTCTGAAATAACTTTTAATAAGTCTGCTAAATAATAGATGGAGTGTTGGCTAAAATCAAGCCGGGAGGAGCCGGGCTGAGGACAGCAGGCTGCAGAGACAGACAACAACCAGGTCCCAGGCACTTCCTCCTCCATCATCTTTAGCAGCGGCCATGTTCAGTCTCCCGCCTCACCTCATCTCCAGACCCAGACTCTCTGGGGTCAGGGGTCGTGGACTTGACCTTGTGGCCCCCAGGAGAATGTTCACTTGGTCCGGGGTATAATTTGGGATTTATTCGGCAGGAGGCCCTGTCTCAGGCAGCATTACACCTCATTATCCTCGGGTCCTCTCTGTTCGCAGGGCACAGCCAAGAGCAGACGCATCAACACTCCATTTTAGTTATACCTCCGCAATCCCACAATCAATACCTCCAACTGACAACATTATTCATTCAAATACATCTTAACTACCCTGAACGGAAGATGATGAAAAGTCTATATTCACTTCAATATTCCAGCAATGAGCAGACCTATTTTCTTGATGAGAAACATGGTATTATATGCAAATATAAAATATAAAATTTTAAAAATTATCTATAATAAATGCAAAAAAAGCACATTCATTCCAAATTAAACACAGCAACAAATGTAAGAGCCTAAACGTGTGATTGTCTTTGTCTTTAAGGATTAATCTTGGGTTAAAATAATTTAAATTACTAAATCCTTCCACGTTTGCTTGTGGATGAATTTTGACGTTTGTCAATTTTAAGTGTTCAATTTCAGCAAAAAACTATGTTCAATCCAAGAAAATAAGTAAATTATAGATTAAAAAAAATAAACTTTAATTGAATTAATTATTTTTTTTAGACATTCTGTTTTCATCATACATTTTTGCTCAGCAGAAGATGAAAAACTGACTTAAATTCAACTTGAAATTTTTACTAGAAAAAAAAAATGCTTACATTAACCCAAAAAGAATATTATGGGGCCTAAACGAACCAGGCTTCCCAAAGTCTTGTCACTTACTGTATAAAATGGAGTGATATCTTTCAGACGCAGGCTAAAAAAGAGTGATCATGTCTATTATGTGTGCCTCACTCTAAGTGGGTCCCTGTGGAGGACAATTTTGGAGAGATCTTTCCTGATAAGAAACAAGCCCTGCATGCATTAATATTGCATTAGACCCAGCATCACAGAGCCATCTGCTCAGTCAGGTAGAGAGCTTTTCATTGACATCTCCTTATCATGTTAATATTACACTCATCAAAGAAGTCGACATGGTGGAGATGGGAGTGGGGTGGGGGGTGGGGGGGAAAGAGACGCAACAAAACGTGCAAAATTAGGATTATTCTTATGAGAAGTGGAGGAGGAGGAACAGACAATAAAGTGGTTATTTAGGTCACATATTCACTGTAATGCACAAGAAAAGAGACAAATGCCGCAGGAAACGCGTCGTTTGCGTGTGTGAGCGTGTGTGCCTCGGTCGAGAAAAATATGACATGCATGGTCGGTCGCAAGCACACACACACACTCAGAGAGAGAGGGGGAGAGAGAGAGAGAGAGAGTGTGTGTGTGTGTGTGTGTGTGGGGGGGGGGGGGGGGTGTGTCCTTCAATGCCGGCAGCAGGAGGGGTGCAAATCTGCGGCGTGAGGGAGACAGGTGCAAGGCTCTGCTCCATATACTGTAGCTTAAACGCATTTAAAGTCCATTCTTAACACCCCCCTCTCTCTTTATTTCACCGAGATTATTCCTTTAAGTGGGCCTTTGTTGGCACGTGCGCGCGCGTGTTGCTTTGGGGTGTGTGTGTGTGTGTGTGTGTGTGTGTGTGTGGGAGGAGGAGGAGGAGGAGGGGGTGTGGGTGCTTTATTATATTCTAATGATACAGAAAAGACAAAGAAGAAAAGAAGAAAAACGTCATATGCTATCATTTTAATTACAGCCCCCACCATGATCACCGCCCTTTTGTTGTTTTGTGTTGTCGTACGTGTTTGGGCTTCAATCTCCACGCCGGTCGGGCACGGTGCCATCCTCCTCCAGAATTAACCAAATAACGCTCCCTCCGAACACGTGTCAGGTTAACAAAAGGCGGAGCGCGTTTTCTTTTTTTTTTTTTTTTCCTTTTTTCCCAGCTCCGTGAAGGCAACATGGGAGGCCGGGGGAGGCGGACGCTCGTGCGCTTGTTTCCGTGCCAAAGTTTGTCACTCTCATTTGAATGTGAATGGTATTTACCATCGAGAGCTGCTCGTACAACACCACAATACAACACAACACAACCTCCTCCCTCTGAAGGATTTTTTCAATTAGCGCCACCACTACCCTCGTCCCCCCTCGTTTTCTCCCCCCGCCCCCTCCCTCATCTAATCGGGGCTAATTAGGCATTATCGCGGGGTAATAGCTTGCATTAATTGCCTCGCGGGGCCCAACTGTTGAGGAATTTTTTTTTTCCTTTTTTTTTGGTGTGATCGGATTGAAAGTGACAAGTTTATTCCGTCTATTTAATATTCATTATATTCTAATAGGACACTTGTTTGCGTGGATGCGACAATTAGGTTCGAGAGCAACACGTTGGGCCCGTGTTTTAATTTGTTGGAGGCTTCGATCATTGTTTTTACAAACGTGAGTTCTCATTTTGGAAAAAAAGAAACGCGTGGACGAGAGGAAACAAAGCATGTTATTTGACACGAAACTCACCTTGATGTATATATATATTTTTAAAGTGCCTTATGTTCAAAGACAGCGTCTTCTGTGAGTTAATGCTCTGCAGGGCTTTGTCACCTTCAAAATAAAAGATTTGTTTTTTGTTTTTTTTACTTTAATAGCACATCTGAATTAGAAAACTAAAGCAATCTGGCCTCATTTGATTATTTTTTTTTGTAATGTGCGGGGCTTTTTTTTTTTGTTGACGCTGGATTTGGCGAACAAAAATCATATTGGGAGCTGCCACAATCAGACGTTTTATCTACCTGAGTTTTTCAAGTTTAAACTCCCCACCATCATTTATTTATCGCCTCACCCCCCGCAGAAGAAAAGCAATAATACTGTTTATTTAGCCCCCCCTCATTATTAAGAGTTATCTTCAGTCATTCAGGAGACCAAAGGGATTTTCAAACATGACATCATAGTTAACTGACACACACCGCGCACAGGATAGGGCCTGTAGTCTCACATAGCCCCCCCCCCCCCCCCAAAAAAAATGATGTGCAACAGAAATAGCAAAGCTGAGAAACATCAATGCAGGATGTAAGTGTATCTACTGGAGAGAATATTTGATCATTAATCAATTAACATCTGTGAAACAAAATAGTCTGGAGAAAGAGAAGAGAAAAAAAGGAAACGATGAAAGCAGCACTACGTTTAGACAAAAAGAGCAAAAGAAATTATTAATTGTGACTGCGTGTTTCTATTTATACTGGCTAGAGTAAGCTATTAGCCCCCCCTTCCTGTGCCATCCTATCCATGAAGGGCAAAGATGGCCCTGCGTGTGGAGCAGGTCCGGGCTGATGGGGGTGGATGGAGTGGAGGAGGGTGAGGGTGGGGGTGAACCCACGCTAAGTGAACCCCCCCCCCCCCTTTGGATTCGTACACTACACATAAGTTCTACCTTATTCTGGGCTGAATATTTTATAGGCCCCAACAGCTGAAACCATCTGCTGGCTGCTGACTATATTATGTAAATATAAGGGCCTCCTGAGCGAAATTAAACAAGTAAACGCCTTCCCTGCAATGTATTTAAAAAAAACAAAACTATTTCAGTTTCTATTTGAAAAAAAAAAAAAAAAAAGATAACCTCACCGGTTTCTTTCTCCCCGTCACATCGCTGCTCTGACAGCGACACGCAGGCCCACTAATCGACAGAATCAGAGGAAACCCAGCTAAATCCACAAACTGCGACAAATTCATGTCCGCGCAAAAGAACAACAACAAAAAAATAAAAAACGGAACAGGCGGGTAGAAAATAGAAAATAATAATTCTTAGAAGAAAAAAAAACTCAGGGAGCCCAGAGGACCAGTGGGGATTTGTCCTCACCATAAGAGCCGGTGGGTGAGCATCAGTCAACCTGCGCAGGGTGTCACAGCAGTCACATGGAGGCATATGGCTCTCAGCTGCCCCCCGCGTCTCAACGGCCCCAAACAGCCCCGGTGAAGTTCAAGGTCTCTGCGGCCAGTGGCCATCAACAGACCGGGGAGGACACAGACAGTCTGGACGCCTCTCTCTCGGTCCCAAGCACTCCAGTAAAAATATGACTAATATCTAAATAACCTACCATTATTATTATAATTATAACTATTATTATTATTATTATTATTATTATTATTATTATTATTATTATTATTATTGATATTATTATTATTATTATTATTATGTGAATAATTAGTTCATCTGAATTTGGCTTTAATTTAGTCGTTTGATGATTGAAGCTGACCCGTCAATATTCAACATAACCGTAAATTAAGACGAAAATACGCAGAAATTAAAAATAAATGCGTCACCACCAATTTAAAAGAAAAATGAATAAAAACTTCAGACGCTTATATTGCTATTCAGTCTCACGTTGTTTAAGGCAGGTGGAGCCTCGTCGCACATTTCATAAATATATAATGAAAGGCTCTTATATGCCTCAGTTGAAATTTACCTTTTTTTTATTTTAAATTCGCCATTTCAATTAATTGTTGCCTCGACATGAGGATGAGTGACTTTTGATTTCTGAAGCTTGCACTGTTGTGTCGGATGATTCGTGCTCAGGGCCATTATTAGACAAACATTTTCCTTCATTCAAGAAAAATCAAAAAAGCTTTGTACCAAACACCACTTTTGTTGTTTGTTGTTTTTAGCATTCATTATTTATTCTTTTGTATAGTCAAATGTGCAGGCTCTGACACTACAGTGCTGTTAAACACTGGCTGTAATTCATAAGCATCTCGACTTAATTAACAGCCTGTAAACGCTAAAAAATATATGATATGGTTTGTATATATCATGTGAAGGAGCACCTGTATGTGATTAATAGAATATTAGACACTCAGTGAAATATTACATTGTATACTTATTCACGTTTATGTAATTATTCATTGGCAATTAGTTATGTAATTGCGATATAACATTTTGATGGAGGCACTGCCCTTAATCTGGTGCTCCTGATTTCCAGAATGAACACAGTCACTTGATTTTGTTTTAATTGCAGCTGGAGGTTCAGTTTTATGGAAGCTCAGGTTTATGAAAGATTCCTGCAACGATTTGCTGTGAGAAGTCGTCCAAAGTCATGTCCTCCCAGGGATGAGACAAACACAGTTTCTCTGCCTTTCATCACTGAAGATTTTGTTGAAAAAACATCTGAACTCGTTTTTCTGAGACGATATCGATATTAATCACTGCAACAATTTAAAAATCTAAATGGTTACATGATAGATTATATAATGAATGAATTTGTATAAAGTAATCATATATGTTTCAGGTATCTGGGGGATGAAATAATGTCGGAGAAGTTCACAGAAGCTCATGTGGAAATATGCATAACATTTAAAACTGCTAAACTCTATACTAAAGGGAACCCAAACTTTTTTATTCTTCTTAACAAATGATTAAAAACAGACCAAACTGACTTGAAAAAGGAGGTGAAGAGAAAGAGAAATAACTTGAATAAGAAGAAAATAGAGGATAAAGATGCAGACTAACAAAGAAGAGAAGAAGAAGAAGAAGAAGAAGAAGAAGTCGAGGTTATGGAGCAACAGGATCAGATCCATGGATGCAGTCAGGGGGTGATAGGTGGTCCCAGGTGTCTGTAATGACATCAGAGAGAGAGATCCTGCATCTGCATAGTGCAGCAGATCCTGTTTCCTCAGAAAGTCTCTTCATGAGAGACAGGTCACGGCCAATAGCCTCTGTCTGACACGTAATTGGTGGTATTGATTATAGGTTATCATATGCTGCGGGCCATTTGTAAGATAATGCTGCAGGGGTTAATTTGTCAGCCATTAACCTTTTGGACTGGTTGGATGTGTGTGTGTGTGTAAATTAAGTTTCAAACAACTTGTAAATGGGTCACCTAGCCTCATCTAATAAATGCTAAATGTATTTAAGGTACATTACAATACAACACTGTGCATGATGACAGTTTAAGCACATTTGACAGGTGGGCACTCGAGCAGTAAAAGGTTAAGATTTCTTTAAAGTCTCTCATGTGTTATCCAAATTACCCCCCCACCCCCCCACCCCCCCCCCCCCCCACACACACACACACACACACACACACGCACACACACACACACACATCCCTCCCAAGGCTTCCAGAGCAGCACCAAGCAGAAATTCTTGCGCTGAACCTTTAGAAAAAAATATCTCATCACCTAAAAATGAATGTGACATTTTACAGGAAACACCTTTTCCTCTTTGCTTCATATCTGTGAAGTTGCTGCTCGCATACAGGACTCTGAAAGTTGATCCAGTCTGTCAATCAGAACTAATGGTCAAGGTCTAAACTTGAAAAACAAGACTAAATGTGATATCCATGTTATATTCTTCTACAAAGTCACGCAGATATAATACATTTGTCTAAAACAAAATCTGTCACTGTATCAACTGATGAACTCTCACTTTAAAAGTCATGATGTGTCATTGTAATCTGAAAATGTGAGAAACGAATAAGAAATGTTTAAGTTTTTGCTGCAATATCTGGTAAATGTGACCTTTTCTAACATTCCTTCCTTTACAAAAATAAATAAAAATCTCTCTGTGTCTATCTAATTTTTATGAATTTGTAATTCCCCAAAAAACTGCAACATTTCAGTCACCACTTCAGGGCAAAAAGAAGTAACAACAGTTGCAGAGCAGTCAAACAGACTTAACTGCTACAGAATCATCACAGTTTGCCACACATTTTGTTTTTTTTTTATCTCAGCGAAGAGAAACACATCAAATACACAAAAATCACAGAAAAGAGAAAAGCTGTAACCTTTGAGAAAGTCGATCAGAGGCGATCAGAGGTGTAGAAGCACCTAGTACAGCCCAGAGCAGTAAAGACAACCCACTTCAACTTGAAAAACATGACATTTGCCACCTCGGAGCATAAAAAACGTGTCTCTCCGACTCTACACCTGTAAACCTGTAAACCCACACAATGGAGATCAACAGGGAAACCAAGCTATTCTCACTCCGGCAAAAACTATTAAAAGTTACTCTATAATGGGCGTGCATGCTGTGTACAGTGTGTGAGTGTGTGTGTGTGAGGGGGGGGGGGGTAAGGGTGAGGGAGGGAGGGAGGGAGGGAGAAGAAAGGGAGAGGGAGAGAGAGAGAGAGACAGACACACAGTGTGAAAAAAAGTGAAAGCATGAGTGAGTGCTGGTCAGCAAATCAGTCAGTCAGCAGAGCTCAGTTGACAAAGTGAAACAGAGCAGGGCGGCTGCACAGAAAAGGGAAGGCACTGGTACCTGTTTGGAGTGAGTCCGGCGGGCGGGCGGCAGGGATCAGCCCTCCAGCTTGGCACGCATTAATTATCCTCTAGAAAGATGGCCGCTCTATAGGCTCGCTCCTGACCCGGCTACTCCTACTGTCCACACAGTCAAAGGAAAGGATGGATGGAGAGGAGCGAGAGAGAAAGAGGAAGAGAAACGGGAGACGAGGAAGAGAAGGGAAGCACAGAGGGGGAGAGAGAGAGAGAGAGAGAGAGAGATGAGGGAGAGAGAGAGAGAGAGAGTGAGAGGGAGAGTCAGATCCACTGCTGCCCTGACACCATGACTGGTCCACGTGAGATTGATCACACACACTTGCACACACTTGAGGCCTCTGCTGCCGTGACAGGGGGGAACTGCCAAGGAGTAGCATGCTTTGTCTAGCCTGGGGGACACACGCGCACAGACGCACGAGCGGCCGCAACGCACACGTGCACGCGCTCGCATGCAAGAGGCATGAGAGGATGTGTGCACGTGCAGACACACAAACAACACATGTGGGCCTATGACTCCTCACACTTATGGGTTTTTAGCTGTAATTAAAAAGCTTCTTCCGTTTTGTTTGTTTGTTTGTTTGTTTTATTTCAATAAATCCATCTTACTCATCATTAGCCCTGTTCAACTTTTTCATCATTCTGTCACCCAGACTATGAAAAAGGATTTGGTGTTTCAGAAGCCCTCATTAGCATTCACTGGCTGCCCCCTGCACATCTGTTCAGTAGTCTAATGCCTGTTAGGTTGCGGGGCAGCTGAAAATGGACAGCAAAATAAAAAGGGTCAAAAGTCTGGCACTGAGAAGCGAGAGGACTGTGATTACGCACAATAGACAATAAAAGAGATGCATATGAGCGGCGGCAGTGTGCCTGGCCTCTGCACCTTCAGGGAGGACAAGGTTCACACTAATCTCATGAATGCTTTATACACACACACACACACACACACACGCTCGCATATGCATGACAACTACTTGCAAACAAAACAATTGCCGTCGTCCACTACAGGAGCAAAATTGTAAAAAAAAAAAAAAAAAATTACATTTATATCTCAATTCGCTTTTTAAAAATGTGTTTGATTTTGAAAAGTGTGCATTTAAGTTGCAAAGTTAAACATTTACTGTCACTTTATTTTAGTGTCAGTTATTTTTCTAAATAAAGTAATTACTGACAGCATCCTTCCATCACATACATAGTGTAAGTCAAATAAACATGAACCAGTGAGATATAAGCAATGATGGCAATGTTGAAAATCAATTTGCATTGCATTAACCAAATATAAAGGCTAGCAGTTCAGTTCTCCGCTGCTTAGAAAAATCACATTTCCCAAATCAACCGTCCCCTTTAGCCATCTTCTCCTGTCGCCAGCCAGGAGCGGCTGTCTCCGTCAGCTGGCCTCTGTATGCAGATTGATCCAGATGGACACGGCGTCCAGACCTCCAGTCCCCCCCATAGACCCTCTGGCTGAACTTGACTCCCAGGACTACAGATGGGAGGGAGGGCCCCTCACCTTTGGTGAACCCTGGACCCCGACACCCTCACCCCCCCACTCCCGCAGACCGCAGGCTGAGCCACCTATCCAGTATTAACAATTATTCCAGATTGAATTCAGGTCGCTTTCCCAGCAGCTATCATCACAGATAGCTGATCAATACTGGGACATTATCACAGAACGCTTCCTCAAACAGAGTGTCAACATGCGAGTCCTGGCCGGGGAGTGTGTGTGTGTGTGATCACTGAGGTGGAAAGGAGCTGTGGCCTGGCAGTTACGCAGAGGAGCCTCAGAAAGGAGAACCCTTTGAGCGGAGCTTGAACCCTGGGGGGCTGCAGGTTTGACTGGCTGTGTTGCTGAGCATGCTGGGCCACAACTTAAAAGGAGATCAGAGGGCTGTACCTCAGAGCAGCAAAGCCCTCTTCCTTCCTCCTCATCTCTGTCTCTCTCTCTCTCTCTCTCTCTCGACACTCTCAGCCTGCCCATCCTCTCTACATTTTTACACTGTATATTTCACTGACAAGTCTGGACCAGAACTATACCATTGGGGTGCAAATTACAGGAAATAGATGACATCAGATCATCAAAATAATTTTAAAAAACGCATAATGCATCACGCTAATGAAAGTCTAACAACATCGCCAGTGACGTTTTAGTTTTGCAGGGGATTTCGATATGAGCAAACATAGCTTCTCCGAGCTTTAAGTACCCATGTCCCACCCTCTCACTGACCCCGTGACCCCAGGTGCTACAATCAGTGTGCAGTCTGAGTTGTTGTCTTGCCTCGCTTCCCTCAGGCCCTTTCCTGCCATTCTAACCTTGTTTCTGATCCCGTCCTGCTCCGCTCTCCTCTCCTATGTTCTGCCTGGGTAATGCCATATTCCCCTCTCCCCCCTGGTAAGTGTCTCATATATTGGCCTTATTGGAGGCCTATCTACCGCACAACATTTACCTTGCTGGAGCCCAGCAGAGAGAAAGCCTGTATCTTCATCAAACACCAGTCAGCAGAGAAAAAAAAAGGGGGGATTGAAGGACTACTTTATGAATTATTGAGATTAAAATCTTTCTCTTATTACCTATCCTTTCCTTCTTCCATTCCATTTTCTCCCCTTTCTTTTTCTTTTTTGGTTAAATTTTAAAACATTTATATCCCTCTGTTCCTGGGTAAACGAGCTCGGGGCCGATTTTCCATTAAAAATAAAAGTTGAAGAGTAGGAGGAAAGAGAAGAAGTATGTAGCTCGGTCGGTTTTAGTTTTTAGTCATCTTTAATCAGCCCGGTGTTTCTGTGCTGGGGAAGAAAAGAGTCAGATGAAACAACAGCGTAATGATTTTTTTTCTCACTAGTTTTCTCCAGTCTTGGATGTTGGAAACTTAAAAGGAATGTAAAAGAAAGCCTTTCTTACCTTTTATTATTACTGTCAGCGAGTCCTTGCTCATTCTGACTTTGTTCAGTCGCCTTGGTAATTTTCCATCTTATTAAAATAATGATGCATTAACAATGTACTTGCCATTATCCTGGGTCAGGTATTTTTGAATGGTGGATTCATGGCTGAGAGCCTGAGCATTTCTTTAATGACTGTCTGCCTGTATCAAAGAGACTGGCCTTAACCTGTGCCATGATCTCTCTGTATTTCTAGAAAGAAAGCTAACCAGCTGGTTTTATCTGCATTAATTTAGTAGGAGAAATACATGAGCAGCAGCACACTGAGTTATTTTTTGTTTGTTTGTTTTAAAGGTACAACAGTGGTGGGATCATTTAAACAACACCAGCTACAATGTTTTTCTATCATAAAACTGTTTGATTTGACAAAGCTGTCAAACAGAAAAAGGTTGCTCAGTGGTATTCAAAGCAAAGCGTTTCTCTTGTGAGAGCTATTTAGACAACAGCATCTGACTTTTATCAATTAACTCAACCTGACTCACAGAGAAGACAGAGTATGGTTTTTTAGTTTTTCAGTGGGGGCCGAAAAGAAAAAATGTTCATGCTTTCGATGAAAATCCTGAATTGTGCATGTCGATTTCCATAATTCCGCGCCTCACACATAAAACACACAATGGACATAAAAAAGCTGAGGACCATTATTCAGGGAGACGACCTGGGTCTGACTTGAAAGTATGTCCTTTTCTCTGAAGGACCATCATAACTAGAGCACAAGGGCAAAGGTCACAGGGCCCCACAGGAGCCATCAGGATCCAGGAAATAATCCAAGCGCTCCGTAGAGGGCACTCAGTGTCGGCCGGTGGACGAGGCAGACTGGAGGACAGTGTGAGCTGCAGCTTAAACAAAGTGCGGATCGCACGTACAGTCTGTGGTCTGGGGCCTGCTATTCATGATGCAGATGTGATACAGGGGGCTCACCAGTGTGGTCATACAGCATGAGTAGTGTGTGTTTAAATGTGCTCTTAATAAAATATTTCTGGGGCTGTGCAGAGTCGTGGTCCCTGCGCTCATTAGAGGTCTCTGACCAGCTTGATAAGTGCGGCTCTGCTCCATAATGATTTATTAAGGCTGGGGGTGGGGAAGGCTGGTAGGTCCAAACTGCCTCAGGACACTCCAACCACAGAGACATTTAAGTGTAAAGGCTTGGAATAGAGGGTGCCTCTGAACAGATTTACATCATCCAAGATGCATTTCAAAATGAATTATGTAAGACGAAATGAAACACATAGGAGTTTCACAATTTTTGCCGCTGTCTTTCCCCCAGCTCTCTTTTTTTTTTCTTTTCCCTTCCTTCCTTCCTTCCTCCCTTCCTTCCAATGCTCTCGTCTGCATCGCCCTGAGGTAAATTCATGGCCATTTGCTTTGTGCAGCAGAGTTCTAATGGACGGACTCTGGGACATAAGGGATAGTGTTTAAAAATGAATGGAAGAGAGAGATGGTCAGATGTGCACAAACAAGTCGTCTGACTAATTGACAGGTTTAGACTGAGCCGTGCATGGCGCGGCTACGATGGACAAGAGATGCAGGCCTGATGAGTTGGAATAAAGTTGCAGGGTCTGGGGTGAGTGGAGTGGTGCTCGGTGGGGGTCAGGGGGTTTGTCACATTGCTGTTTCCTCCAACTGTCACTCAGAAGTCTGCAGGCCGACTTGGCTGTGAAGCGACCAACCTATTTGATCTGGTCTGTCACATCCAGAATAAATACATTTCTGGAAAACACTCACTTAGAATTGTCAGCATGTTCTTCAAGTGAATATAGCATGAATATACTTGTATATTGAGTCTTTCTTCGTTGGGGAAAATAAGCTTTGGATAAGCTAGATATTAAAAACAGAAAGCAAGTGATATTTACAAGATGGAGCAATTGAGTGAATCCATACTGCCATCTCTGTTTTTAGATGTGTTTTTAAATGAGCTTAGTTTGTAAAGCTGTTCATATACATAAATACAAAAAAAACTGCTTAAAAAGATCAGAAAAATATGACAAATCATATAAAGAAAAACATGCATCACACATGTTGTTAGTTGTCAAGTCACAGGAGCTGCAATCCCAAAAAAAAATGGGTGAACTGTGTCACACCAAGAGGAGCATCGTGGTGCTCCAGAAATAATTTTGACCTACAAATCATATTCTCCAGATATAAGAGAATGTGCTTGTTTGGTAAAGACAACAGCAAAAATAACATGGATATATAGCATGTTGTTTGGCCCTAATCTATTTTATTCCCAGAATCATATGCTGTTGTAGTCGCTAAGAAGTCTTAAGCTTCCGCTGACATTCAGTAGAAGAACATTTAGTCCACACAGGCCTGACACATGGTAAATTCTCCTCAAGGTCTGCTAACATAACATTTGTCTGTATTCGTACCAGCATCACAAGATGTCAGAATTGTGTGAAGGATCATATAAAGAGGAAAAAGCAACACCTTTGTGAGAGCACCCAGATCCATGGAGCAGAGTGTGAACAGGTATGGAGCCGGTCAGCAGACGAGACGAGAGCAGAGAGACAGCTCGGAGAGAGACTAGTGAGTCATGGAGGCATCTCTACAGTAAAAAAGCTTGGTATCCTCCAACAGAGGAAACAGGCTTAGTGGTTGGAGGATAGATCTTTTTTTCCCTTGCCACAGTTAATTTTCAAATCTCCAACATCCTATGGCTGTCTGTTTTTCTTCTTCTTCTTTTCTGTTTTTTTCTGCTTTTATTCTTTTCTTTTAAAATGAAACTGGAGCTGGGGCGGTGATAGTGATAGATGGCTCAGCGCTCTAACACTTTATCCAATCCGGCGCAGATTTCATCCAATAAAGAATCACTTGTGCACTCTCAAACTAAATGGAAGTCAGGCAGCGGAGAGAAAGGGGCTGCCGTGTGTTTCTGAGCTGCGAAAATCAAATTTTCTTAAAGCTGCCGCAGCAGTGGCTGGCGGAAAAGGCAGCAACAGCCATGACTGGCCAGGGCCACGTCTGCACACACAATTTAATCCATCACAGAGCGCCTGACACCATATCAATCAACCTTTCATCAGCATGCCCCCCCCCCCTAAAAAAAAAGGAAAAAAAACAATATTTCTATTCAATCACCTCTGACTGAACCAAGCCTACAACCCACTGACCAATGGGGAGGGCCAGAGAACTCCAGCTGGTTCAGAAATCTTTTCACATGAACACAAGCACAAAGTAGAACACGTGCGCTCTTGCTTATTCTCATATGTGTCTGCGCCCGTACACAAAATGGTGGAGGATATATTCAGAATTCTAAACCCTCCCGATTGCCACCCCATGAGGTGGGGAATGTTCTTACATCACACATGAAGGGAGCATAAACACACTGCATGCGTGGATAGATTAAAATGTAAATATCGTTACCACAGAGATATTAACTTACAGTGTGTTTGACAATGACACACCATCGAATTCTCTGTCCTTCTTTAACTTTTACCGTACAACACTAACCCATCACCTCTCCGCCTAACCCCCCCTCCCATCATTGTCCTTTGTTCCGGGAATACAGTCCCTCTTACCCCTTTCTGTATCCCACAGGCTGTGGCTCCAGTGGCCTATGATTTATAATTCATAGGGGCCGCTTTTATATGGGACCTTCGTCTACCTGATACCCTGCCACTGGGCCCGTCCTGGGACGGTGGGAGGGGGGCTCTTCATTACGCCTGGCACCGGAGTTCTAACATGACACCCGCCTCTTTGAAGCTCCGGCTCTGTATGTAAATTGGACATAATAATCTATTTTTCCCAGTCAAGGTACTGAGTCATATTCCCGAAATGGAGCCCCCCCTCCACACCAGCCATTTTGTTGGGATCAACTTTTTTTATTCGTGTTCTCTTCCGGACTAGTTCTTCCTCGAGAACAAACACATTAACACGGTACTTTCCTCACTGGAAATTGAACTTTTCATTTTCTCCACTTAAGCCTGGTCTTTTTCATGGACGTACGTGCGACGGTGCTCTTTCTTCCTCCAGGACCTACAAAGCTCAGGTCTCAGGGTATCCACATTACTTCCTCTCCGGTTCGTTCTCTGCTCTGACCTCCCCGCATACCAGAGAGGTCTCCAACCCAGGCTGTGCTCTGTACTCGGCGCTCTTGGCCTAGGGCTCTGCTTGGCCTCCATGCTCCACTGGCTCCCTAAACCCTGGTGGGGCTCGGAAAGGCCAAACACTGTACTTGTTGTGGATGCCCCACCACCCACCAGTGTCTCTAGTGCTGCAATGGAGGGGTAGAGGGGAGAGTGGTTGTGGTGGTGGTGGTGGTGGTGGGGGGGGGGGCCTTGTCTGATTGCCAGCAGCAGCTCAGATGACAAAGAGAGAGCAGCTCAGCCTGGATCAGACGCGTGTATTATTGTTGTTGTTGTTAAGTGCTCCTGACTAATTATTCCTCCCTCATTTGCAAACGGGGCTGCCGCTGATTTACATATCAATGGGGGCGAGCGGAGGGTATGATGTCAAGGAGTGCGGGTTAAGCGTGTGGCTAAGCTTGGGGAGCACAGAGGCCATCATCCCAACAACAAACAGAACCCCCCCCCCCCCCCCACCACCACCACCACCACCCTACCCCAACTGCGCCTCCAGAACCCACATCACTACCATGACACCCCCCGCTGTGTTAGTCTAATAAACAGACGAAACAGAATGGAAGATAGGCTGTTGTTTGGCCAGTGTGTGTGTGTGTGTTGGGGGGGGGGGGGGCTGACATAGCGAAGAGCTCTCTGTCAAATCAGCGGGTTGCCCCTGGATTAGTTCAGTTGTAACACAACCCCGCGCTCCATGGAGATCATTTAGGCAATTATCAAGAACAAGGCGGGCTGCAGTGTTGAACAGCTCACTTCAAAGGCCTACACCAGATGAACAGTTACAGCACACTGGTCAATTTCCATACAAGCCACCCCCCTCCTCCCCTCCTCCCTGCTCTCCTTCACTCACTCCTCCTCTGCTTATGCCTGCAGGCATTTTGACTGTGCTAATGAACATAACAACCGCCATCTCCTCCCCCCCTCTCCACCCCAAATACACACACACACACACACACACACACACGGCTACTGTATGATGAGAAGTTCATGATGCGCCCCCTCCACTGTCCCTTTTGAAAACACAAAGAGACGCAGGCCCCAGTGAAGGACAACAGGGCCTGCAAGACGCTCATTCTTATATCTGCCCCTGTCAACTGTGAGAGACTGAAAAGATTTGAGATGTGGAGCATGCAGAAAATATTCCTCCGCAATTTTTAAAAGTGATGGGGTGCTGGGACGGGAAGAATGCATCACTTTCAAAGTTTACATCCTTTCAGATGTCAATGGTGAAGATTGAGGCTCCAGACTGTGTTGGTACAGACGCACATTTTAAATAAAGATAATGGCTTTTTATTTTCCCTGACAGTGCAATGTTTTTATTTTTCACTGGGGGCCCCCTGCTGAGTGTGCTACTGCAAGATCAACTTTAGTAAGTTGTTTAAATAAACTGCTTGACATAAACTCAACAAAAAAAAAGCAGATGAACTAAAAAAGACTCAAATACATATTCAGCAGTGCCCTGATAGATTTGATAGGCTTGTACTTTTAGGGATCACTGTCATAATATTACAAGCGCATGTTATTAGTCATACAATGATAAATTGTTTTACGAGGTGATAATGTTCATATTTTTGAAATAACACTCAGTTCGACTCTCTGTGATTCATTAAATCACATGGGCCTGCTCCTCTGCAGTTGTCTGACAATTTCCTGCGACTATAATTAAGGCTAAGATGTCTCAGTGAGCAGTGTGACAACAAAAATGTTGTATTAAATGCACCAACATTACCATTTTTTTCTCTCAGTGTGTGTGTGTGTGTGTGTGTGTGTGTGTGTGTGTGTGTGTGTGTGTGTGTGTGTGTGTGTGTGTGTGTGTGTCAAGAACACACAGAGATGGTCTAATGAAAGTCCTAAGCCTTAATAGAGTTTTTCTTTACTATGTCTTCTCATCCAGCACCACTTCTGAGCAAAACCCTTCCTCCAATTGTCTTTTCTCTCGCTCTTTCTCAGTGTTTCGCGCACACACACACGATCACACACTCAAACACACACCCAACAAGCTCTCTGGCACCGGACTTTCTAATCAGACTGGGTCATGTTTTATTGTAAAGATCCAAGACAAACATACAAGCAACAAGATCCTCCACTCCGGATAGAGTTTCTAATCATGCACTATAAATTATTCAGCCTCGAAAAAATCTGCCCTCCCCAAATGTTTATTGATGCAGGACGGACAGTGTCAGACCGGTGACATGGATATGGATGCTGCCATCAAAGTTCGGAAGGAGCCACAGGGTGAGGCGAGGGGGTTGGCCCGGGTCAGAAAGCCAAGGATAGATACCCAGCGCGTCAGACGAGCGCAAGAAGCTCAGTCGTGGAGATAATCGATTGACTTTGAGGATGCAGAGACATAAGAGCCGACGACAGAACGAGACAGAGAAATTAAATGTAGTCAATGCGGAAGATAAAACATCAGCAGGAAAAGTCGATAGACAAAGACGCAGGACAAAAAATAAGATGAAAGGAGCTGTTAGGCTACTAGAAGTTTCCTATTTATTCAATGCCATTAACAGACAAACTGTACCTTTATATTTAAAGCAGCATATGTCTATTGATACTAGCCGGGGTTTATTATTTTGCTGACAACAATGCTGACATCCTGAAAATTATTTGTGAATCTTAAGAGAGGGGATGCTTTTATTTTGACATGTCATATCTACCAGAATGTACCGCCGCCCCTCTCAGCACTTATAACTTAAATCATGTGTTCTTTAAATGTATCAAATTCACATAGAAAACATAATCCACTATTACAATCACAGTGTCGCCTTCCATCCTGTTCTCCTCTCTTCTTTATATCCTCCCCATTAGATCAGAGTGGGTGTCAGGGAAATTGGCTAATTTGTATTTGTTGGGCGATGTAAACCCATTTAAATCTTTAATAAAAAAACAAAACAAGGATGAAATATCAGACATCAGCTGCGGAGCATGAAGGACAGCATTTTTATATCATGTCATTTCAACGCTTGGTAGATTGTACGTGTTTGTGTGTGCGTGCGTGTGCCCTTTAAGTTTGCAAATGGTTTCATGGTGATATTTTTCTTATTTGAAATATTTACCTCCCCTTTCTGAATTTTTAGCACTGGCACCAGAGACTGCATCCATCCACAACCCCCTGGCAGCCATTTCTCAAACATTTCACAAATGAGCTTCATATATCTTAACGGGTTATTGGCTTCGTTTCTCAATAATGTTATATTTTGAATGAGGCTCTTGTTGCACAATGGCAGATCACTTAGCGGGAAAGAGAGAGAGGAGAGAAAAAAAAAAAAAAGGTCAGCCAGCTCGTGAATAAGACTCTTGTTTTTACGCAAGTGTCATCGCCGTGTATCTGTGAGTGGATGACTGGTATAATAAGATGGAGAGTTTCTTCCCCCGGTGGGAGCTTATTGGAATAGTTTCAAAAGAATTACTGCAGCTATTTTGTGTGCTTATCACCTTGCTAAAGTACAGCTTCCATCCGTTCTGGAAAAAAAAAGTTGCTTATATTGTCTCTGTGTCAGGAAAAAGGCCTGCTTATTTGTCACGTAGCTCAGATGATGGGACTATTCTCAGTTGATAAAACACCTTGTATCTGATAGTTACTCAAAGACTTCCTATTAAGCTCTACCAATATGTCTGCATGTACAAACAAATGAAGCAGAGGCCGGTGACTTAGATGTGTGCGTCTCAGCTGAATCCACGTCTGTACTTAATCGTGTTTTAGTGGACTTTTGGTGTCTGTGCGTTTGAATGTGTGTGGGTGGGGGATTGGGAGGACTTCAGGTCTGTTCAGCTTTCCTCTCTCTCGCTCTCTCTGCTTCTGTTGGGCTTTGATTTGCGCAATGTAACAGCAACACTACGGCGTGACACCCCGAAGAAAAGACAGGTCCGTTGCCAAGAAATACTGACTGAACACTGACTGAGTGTTTAATATGGCAGAGGAGGTGACGGTTGAGCAACCATAGGAAGAAAGAAAAAGGAACTGCATTGTACTCCCCAACAACAGCTGCACATGCTACTGGAAAAACGAGGGAGAGCAAAATAATACCAAAAATCTCTGGGAAGGATTTTTGAAATGTGCTATTTTTTTACGTGTTGCACACACGCCTCTGCAATGTTTCAGTCCTAGACATTCATTCCATTCTCATCATATAAGATGGGCAGGAGGAAATCTGTTCCAACAGAACCCAAATCTTTACATCAAACACATCTGGTCCCCTCCAGACTTGAATCAAGTATGAGACCGCTTCTTTGTTTCCTCAGCACAGAAATAATGACCACCTCTCTAACCCAAATTGTAGAATACTGTTCGGGATTAAAAGTTTGTGAAATCCACCCAAGGTTCCTCTGGTATGTTGAATAGAATATTCAGGAGAAAGAGACTGGCCTATCTTTTTGTCCATTATTATTATTCATTTATGTTTTTACATTCACATGCTGCTTTTCCTCTTCTCCAAGGCCCTCGCTCGGTTTTGGCAGACTACAACAGTGGAGGAAATCGTATTCAGGTTTTTTTTTTTCCAGAAGTTAAATACTAAAATATGAAAAGACTCAAATAAAAGTTAAAGCTCTGCATTTAAATTCCCTTTAAAGCACAGAAGTATTGATAGGAACGTATACTTAAAGATCCCCTCAAATGTGTGTCGGACATGTTTTTTGCGGGAAAAAAAGCATAAAAAATCACCCGCCTCATTAAAAATTTCCAGAATATGTGAATATGCAAATATTTTCAAGTTTACAAGTTTAACTGCTGGAAACAAGACGTCTCCTATATCGCTGTTTAGTTTCCACGTCATTGTTTAGGCAGAATATTGGATCAGGATTATTTGTGATGTCAAAAATCGTCCTTAAATCACAATTCTAAATGAGCACAGAGAAAAAGTACAATACAACAGTGGATGTGCAAAACACTATCTTGTGGAAACATCATTCTACACAGTGAAGGTCAAACATTCAACAATAAGAGAGACATATTTTTGACTGGAGGGGAAATTTAAACGATCAAATTCAATGTATTCTTTATGCAGGACGGCCCCAGTATATAGGAATAAAATCTGTATTCCTGAATCATTAGCATGAGAACAACATATGAATGTGGTAGAAGGTCGACATGGAACTAACAGATTTTATAAATTGTTGGGCAGACTAATCTTTTAAAAGTAGTTCATATGTTTTGTTGTTGAATCAGCAGGGTAATGAAGCTGTAGAGGAGTTAAACTGACATTATTTCCCACGAAAAAATAAAGTACAAGCGTAAAATAGCATACATTTGTACATAGTTACCTTATACCCCTGGACGATGACACCAGAAATGCATGTCAATATCTAAACTATCTCAACGTCACTATCATTTAGACTTCATGCAGTCCTGCCATGTTACTGCTTTATCAGTCAGAAGCTCAACATCAGCAGACGGGGGAGTTAAAGAATGACATTCCCGTGTGCTGCCTCATCCTTTCAAGCGATCAGAGCTGGCACCTCTCTCCAAAGACCAGGCCCAGGTCAATCATGCCGTCTGCGCAACAGAGACTGCCTCCATCCCCACAGGAGCACTCTGACCCTCTCATCTAAATATTGCATGAATTACATGTGCTGCGTTTCCTGTACCGAGTTAACCACCGCTGATAAAGACAGATGTTCCTCTACTGCACAGGGACCTGCTAAATTTAGCTCCTCCAGATGGCCGTAATCTTTATCGCTGTGTATGTCAGCGAGCACATAGACGGGAAGCTCCCTCAACAGGAGGCCTCACAGTGATTCAGGTTAATACAGTCGGGAGATTAATGTAACTCAGGCCAGTATGATAGAACATACTATATCGTGTTTTTGACTATGGGAGCGTTCAACTGCTCAGCAGACTTTGGTCCATGTGGTGCGCCGTGACATTGGGAGTTGATGTCAAACAATAACCACACTCTCTTTCCCATCTTTCCTGTCACTTCCCCTTAAATTTATGGCTCAATAAAGATGAAATGCGGTATCAAACACGCCAAATATTGTACTGTAATAAAGACTCTGGCATCACCTCAACTCGGAGTCAGCTCGCAGGCCACGATAGACGACTCATTCACTCTCTTGTACCGTATCTGCCAGGCTTAATGCGGGTTGAGAGCCAACAATTATCAGCCACTATAAGTCTTGTGGAAATAGTGGCAGAGTATTTTATAAATACTGACATGTAGGTATCAACAAAAGTCCATATACGATCAGAACGCATTAGATTTATTGCCTGGAAGCAAGCTCCACATAATGAAGTTTAATCCCCCTGATCTATATCAGTAATTGTGGTGCGTTGCTTCTAATTATGGCAGCAGCATTGATAATCCTGTTAATACCAATCAGATAGGCGGTGGAATCAGAGTTAAGGAGGGCAAGCGAGAGGAGGAAGAAGAGGAGGAGAGGAGACAGAACGCAATCATTTTAAACAGCAGTGGGAGTTTGATCAGGGAAAGAACAGCTTTAGGGGCAAAGTAACACATTTAGTAAAGTACCACTTCATTCAAATGTAGGTAACAGTAATGAGCATAATTACTAATCTGTTGGCTTTTTTTGCACAATTTAAGGACGGTATAAATAACTATTTGGTGGCTATAATCTATTATGTGTTATTTTTGCTCAAATGATGGCGATGTTTTCCTGTTGGTCAAGTAAGGTTTTATGGACGCCTTGAAATTTTTTATAGACAAACATATCCCAGATGATGAGTTCCTACTGATCACTTCTGGTGATCCCCTGAATCTTTCTCATTTGTGGCTGTTAGTAGGTGTCATTACAACTGTCTGATGGGCTGCCATTAAATGTCTTCCCCTCAGAATGAATTTAAATAAATTAACATCTACAGCCATGATTAGATCAGAGTTTGTCAGTTATGACCAAATACCAGCAGAACTAGTGACATTTTGTGTTTAGTGCATTTGCTTAAAAAATATGAGATTTCTGGAAGTGCTGGTTGCAAAGAAGTCCAATCTTATGTAACCTTATGAGAAAATGACTCTTCTTCTCATTTGATTTATTACCTCAGAAAACATTTTCCAAATGAGTTTATTATCTTAATTTGTAGTTCAAGTCTTTAGTTTAATACAGCATGCTGTTCATTTAGTAGATTTTGGTGCATCGTGAGTAAACTAGACAATAAAGCAGGGTATCCTTTGGCATTGGCTACCTTATGAATGACAAGTTGCTACCAAAGCATGCCCCGGGAGTTGAAATATGGGTTTCCTCTCCAGCTTCAACCTCTCAGCCAAATACAGTAATCCACAAATCAATAGACAGTGTAACAGTGGGTTAACACTAAGTTTAGTGCTTATTAGCAAATTTTAGCATGCTTACATGCTATACTAGGATGCTTGGTAAACACGATACCTGACGAACATGAGTGTAATTCTAAAATCGTTGACCTCTAGCTTGCTTGCTTTTTTCCTGCAGGTTTGAGTAGATAAGACATGAAGTCTGTTGGACTGTCTGTTTTTTATAAGTGACTTTTAATTTTTAACTTGCATTTTGATGTTTTCTTTCAACTATTTGGGTTGACTTGAAACAAAGTCTTAGCTACAAGGACAGTTGAACTTATGAATAAGCAATGTCCAATTGTTGGTCCAACAACAGTATTGCCCCTTCACCTCACGACTGCCATTTACACACTTCCAATCTTTTAAACCGGCAAGGAGCAGCCACAAAAAAAGAAAAAACTGATTATTTTAAACATGAGGCTGGATGGGATTTGATGGAAAGGTGGTGATAAAAAAAGGCAACACAGAAAAAAGGATGAAAGGCAGGGAAAATAGATGCAGATCAGCAGTGGAGGCAAATCCCTCCTGTGTCCATCTAAATGAGTCCAAAGGGGACCAAACAAAATGGCCTCACTGCCCATTTGCAATTCAAGTAGCCCTGTCAAACAGCATGTTATTAAAATCTTGAATTTTAGAAATGTCCTGCATTATGTCGATAATGCTTCATTAACAGCCTCAAAAGACGCAATGCAAGACAGGACTGGCATGAGAGAAATAACTCAATGAAGAGAGGAGGTGTCTAAAGGAAAAAGTTAACTTTCTCTTATTTTCCCTTTGTTTGCCTGAGGAAGGATGTTAGTGGAAGAGAGAGGAAAACTCAGGCAATGCTTGAGCTCCTTCATCCTGCTTATTACAGTGCCGCCCCGGCTCTCTGTCCTCAAGCCTTTCTGCGCCTCACTATTTTAACTACACCTGTCATTTGCGGTCCAGTCATTTTACCTCTCTGCTCGGCTTTCTTTCGCCGCTTACAGGGACTGTTAACTGGGCCTGTCTGTCATGCTGGCTGGGGTTGGATCCGGGGCTGAGGCTGGGGTGGGGGCAGATTTAGGCTTGGGTGGATGGTGAGAGCGGGGCAGGCGAGGGCGGGAGCGATTTTTGGAAGGGAGGGTTGTAATGAGCTTGCGGCAATGCAGGGCTATAGGAAACACTGCGTGGTTCTTCCCTCCACTGTGAGGCATCCATCTTAACAGCTGCAGAGACGGAGGACGAGGAGAGAAGGGGAGGAAACAAGATACGGTGACACAAAACAGATGTGGTGGATTCCATATTTCTGTCGACCTGCTCGCACTTTAAATCTTTGTGTCTGTATCACTCTCACTCACCCTCTCACGGTTTCAATCATTTTTTGGCTTATTCTCGTGTTTCATGTAGAATACTACGGATTTAAGTAGTACTTTATATTAATGCATCATGCTGACTGATGGTGAGCGTATGACTGTATTATCTCTATACGCAGGAAATCAGGAGGCTGGGAGAATAAACTTCACTGACATATATTAAATGCAGCCGTGTATCCGAATTTTCCCACTTAGTACTGGGCACTGAGTAAAAATGAAGAAAACATTTCACATTAGGAGGATCAAAAAAATGTATTCAAAATGTAATGACCTGTGCACGACACCAGCCAGCCGACATCAATTTACTCAGGACCAAATCTGCTCAACATGAGCTCCTGCTTTCTGCAATATTTATGTTTGAGAGTCAGCTATTTTGTTGGTACTCTGGACTCAGAGAGTTGTTAATTACATGCACTTTAAGGCTCCCCACAGAGAAACACTAATTAATCAACAGTGAATTAGCATGCACAACTAGAAACATAAGCCCTCTCCGCAAAGCACAGTGGAGTAAATATAGAATAATACAGCCATGAGTGAGAAACAAATATGTTTTCTTTGACTTTTTTTTGTGTCTATATAAATACTGAACTTGAGAGGGTGGCAGTGGTGGCAGTCCGAGCTAAACACAAACCACACAAACAAACATATATAAGGTAAATGCGGAGAGAATAAAGACAAAACTATAAAAAAAAAAAACTCTATTGACTGAAACACAGTGCCACCCACTATACTAACTTGCACTCGACTACAGAACACAGCGAGAGAGACGGGGAAGGAGAGGGAGAGACTCGTTAGCTTTGAATCTTCCCCCAACGCTGAAGAGTGGATAAACACAGAACCAAGTGGTGGAGCGTCTGTTTCTTCACTGCCAGCTACCTTCGCTGGTGTTGCTTTATTATTTCATTAAGTGTAAATCCTGTCAGTGCCACAGCACCCCCAGCCTGGTCCAGTCCTGCCACTCCACCCATAGCAGGTTAAATTATAATTTAATTACCGAGCCTTAGCTGTATAAGCTGCTTGGGAGCACTGGCCCCCCAGAATAATTTGAAAAGATGGTGTCTCCCCTCATCCTCGTGCGCCTGATCCACCAGACCTGAGCCCCCTGGAGGCCCACTTCAATATCCCACCTAATTATCTCTCTCAAATCAGGTACCTATAACAGAGAAATATCAGTAATTAAGTTAGAAGGGGGGGGGGGGGGAACCTTATTGTTTGAGGATTTTTCATAGGATTTTTTTTTTCTCTTGAAGTGCAGGGGAAGAGCTGTAGGTGTGCCCTAAGGAGATGTTTCTTCAAGCTATTTCTATCACAGAGTTTTCTGTATCTGCAGTGCAGCAGTGTTACTTTTTCAGGGCCCTCAAACAACACAGTAACATCCTCTGACATCAGAGTTATTCTTGGAGAGCTGGGTCACAACATCACGGCACAGCAAATTGCAATTAGTAGGATTTATTGAATTTGTTGCACAGATTTTGGGCAAAAAAGAAAAAAAAGAACTGCCTCTGGGGCTCACATAGTCTCAAACAGATTATAGATTTATAAATTGTATTAATTTATAAGATACGTTAACGTCACCACGACACTGCTACATTGTAGTTGCACTGCATGAAAGCAACAAGAACCATGCAACAGCTGCAGCACAGTAACTTCTCTGCTCATCTTTACTCTTGTTTATGAAAGTACTGAACAAGCTAGTGTGTTCAGTGCTTTACCTGTTTCTATGTTTTTTATACTTGTGCAAGCTTGGACAGCAGCTTTTTAAATTATACAAGTTCGTCGTTAGTTTTTTTTTTTATTGATTTGCTTTTAACACATCACTTGATGATGTGCTCACAGCTGGCGAGCTGTGTAACCATCACCGAACCACTGCAGTTTACACTTAAGCAGCAGCATAAAATAATCAGTTTCCTCACCCCAGTATCAGAGAAAGACATGATGAGTAGTAAAGTGAAACAGAAAAAAAAAAAAAAAAAAAACAATTCTCTGTGAATCTGCAGTGGTGATGTTGTGTCAAACTCTCAGATGCAGGAAAACAAACCTGTAAATCAGCTTTGACAGTCATTGAGAGGGACAGTGACAACTATGTTTTATTGTATCGCAAACACAGAAGAAATATCTTTTCATATGAACTTCCTTTGTCTGCATTTATTTGAATGTAAATATGACTCGCTAGTACTGGTTTATTATTCCTTGTCAGATGATCTCTTGCCAAGAATGAATCATTTATGAGGGGATTTATTTTCAGAGAGAAATAAAATCATAAACTACTATAGCACAGGTAGTAAAAAACACTATATAATTATTTTTGTCCCAGAATAATGGTGTCATTTTCTTTGCACTGATTTAACACCACAAAATTGGGAATTTCATCTAAAAGAAGACATTAAATGAGTCTTCGGGGAAATGTAATTTGAAGAAATCAGGGATCTAATACAGTTTATAATACCACTGAAAAGCAGAAAGTACTAATTTGCTATTCATACTGCTTTCATAACACAACTACAGTTTAGTTTAACTCAACCATGTCAGAGCGTAAAGCTCTGTTAAAAACCCTCTCCACATGAAATGGCCCCTTTTAACACTGATTTTTTTTTCCTTGTGAGACAAAGATAAGTAAATACAGAGGAGATAATGAATAGACTGGAAAATGAGCGTTGCCGTTCTGCACTGTTCAATCTTGGGGACAATTGCAGCGTTTTGGGAAAAATTGCTTGCAACCCCCCCCCCAACCCCCACCTCCACCCCCCCCATGCCCATCACACGCAGATGTACACACCTCCAACACACACACACTAACACTCACTCATCTCACCCCCTCTCATCCTATAATCCTCTGGCAAAGCCCTCTCTGTCCATGCGGACCCCCCACCCAGCGGGACCCTGCCAAGGCAAATTAGAGAAGAGGGGAGGGGGGGTGGGGGGCTTTTGTTTCGAAGCACTCTGTGAAAAGAAAAAAAATCCAAATCATTTCTTGAGCTGGAGCAATTTGACATGCTGTGATAACTGCTCTGTCAGAAACTTCTTTGACATCTCTGAAAGAGAAGATTTTCTACCACAAAACCAGAGCTCCATTTAAACACAGTCTTCAAAAAGAGCCACAAACTCATTAGGCTGTTTAATTACGCCCTGTTCGCGTCCCCCTCTGTCTATCTCTCATCTCTGTCAAAACAGAGGTAAAAACAAACTGGCCCCATCAGATGTAGTCCTAGCTTTCAATTTCACTCTTTTTTTTTCAACTCACATCCCCCTCTTGGCACAATATCTCATCTGCCTTTTACCTTGTCGCTTCCCTTTTGTACCTGGCGTTATTTTGTGCCTGCAAGAACAATCTCTCCTCTTTCCCCCTTCCACTCAATCATTCTCGCCTTTGTATTATCCTCCAAACCAATAAGTTTGGTTGTTGTCTTGCTGTTATCATCAGGCCTTTTCTATAGATGGCCCACTTCTGTTCTTTGGGAAGTGATGTTGTTTGACCACAGTTCACTTGCTACCTTTCCTCTGCTTGCCAACAGTTACTTCTAGAGCCAGAGCCGGTCACTGTTGGATGTACAATCACAGAGCAACAGCACATAAGCAATCAGAATCACTGACAGAGAGAAAATGTCCTGTTTATCTCTTGGAGTGTGTTGGCAGATGAAGAAAAAAGGATTCTCCCTGCAAATAAGAACTATAGTTTGTGTGTGGTAATGTTTTCTGAGGTGAATAGATGCAGAGAAGGTTTGTGACTATGTGACAGGGACATTGCTTTAAAGGTGTAATTTGTAGAAGATGGCCAGAATTCAGAGGTAGCTCCATAAAAAGGATTCTTATGCTGCCCCCAAGAACTGTCGCTACTTGTTAGCTAACCTTAGCTATCCTTAGCTGTAGCTAGCTAATTAGCTTATGGCTCAGTTAGTCATGGAGCCAGTGGCTAGAATCGGGTATTCACCACGGGGAACAGGGCCCTGAGAGAACACAACTGAACACAGCCTCCAAGACTGACTGAGGTCAGTTTGACAACACAGAATGCAGTATGGAGGTGATTTACAGTGGCTCTGACCAAGACTATGACTTCAAGAATGATGAGAGCCACCAGGTGCTGACAGGAGAGGCAGGCAGGTACAAAGTGGTATGAAGAGACAGGACAGGCTGGAGCTGGCTAGTTAGCATGCTAACTTAACTGGTAGATATCTCTGTAACACATACGTAACATTACCACGGTAGGTCCTTCACACTCTGAACATCATGACCTTCTTTATGTCAGTGTTGTTTTATTGGACAATTTCCAATGGTGCCAATGCTGACGCCATTTACTGAAATCAACAATTCATGTACCAATCCAGATTCCATAGTCTGATGTGTTTACGAATTATAATGATGCAATTTTAAGCCCATAGCCAAAATGCACATAACAATATATTTGTTTATCAGTAACAAATCAGTTCTATTAGGATATTTAATAGTCCCTATATTTAGAACAGTAAAGCTAAGCAAAGGAGCCTTTGTTTTGGAGGTATTTTCTTTGTATGAAAAAGAAAACAGGAAAGCAACTTGTGATCTGTGCGAGGCAAAAACTTGTATCGTAACCTAACCCTTTTCTAAGTGAATACGTAACACCCATTTGTTACAATAACTGAAGTTTGATCGATTAATCAAATGGCCGAA
Organism: Sparus aurata; assembly: GCF_900880675.1. Classification (NCBI taxonomy): domain Eukaryota; kingdom Metazoa; phylum Chordata; class Actinopteri; order Spariformes; family Sparidae; genus Sparus; species Sparus aurata. The sequence continues at coordinate 25,717,687 of NC_044190.1, forward strand.
GCAGATTTGTAGTCAGAAGTGTTGTCTGCTGTTCATTCTTTGTAGTGGTACAGAACTCAGTAAAGTGAGCAACTGATGGAAATTTTGTTTCCCTTTTGCTCACTGTTGAGAAAAATGTGTGTTTTCAATGGGCCTGCCTTTCTGCTTTCATGATATAACACTGTCCTTGTGGCCAGACATCTCCATCCTTGAAAAAAACAACACTGTCATCTTCTCGAGACTTGAGTGCTAAACAGGAAATTTGACTTTTACAGATCCAATTACGGTGGCTTTGCCTCACCTCTTGTTGTTCTACCGTGCAGAAACCATGCAAACAGAGCTTTACATCTCACTCTTCTCCTTTCAAACAGGGGTGTCAATGATTACTCTTATCTGAGAGCGAATCACTCCCTGAAAAACAGGAAAATCTCAGAGATATTCAGTGAACAGTTTTCTCAATAACCTCTCCAGCACCGGTTGTGTCTTTGAAAACACTCAATATCTAAATAAAATCGTGTCACTCAATACATTTTCCCCACCCTTTGAGATCAATGTATTTTACATCCTTCATCCCTGTCTGCCAATATCAATGATGGAGGAATATCAATAATGACAGCTACATTTGTATCTGTATCATTTCAGCATTGGAATCTATTCCTCTCCTGCCCTCGACTCCCTCTTCACCCGCCAGCAGCTACACAGCTCATGTTCAGCCAGGCGCGTACAGGATATTAGCTTCTCTACCAGCAAATTTGCTTTTCACATCTATTTCTTTCTTCTTCTAACCAGTTCTTGGATGGCTTGTTATTGAGCTTAGTGTCCACAAATGCCATTGATCCAAGCCACAACTGGGATCCATACTCAGGCACTTTAACACTCTCTCAGCGTGTTAGAAATACTAATCCTGCTCCACCGGCAGGCACATTGATTTTATAGATTTCCCCCAAAGTTGTGATAATGATATATCATTGTTAAATTTGGTAGAACAAACTGCTTTGCCAATCTATCAATGCGCGCAGAGGCTCTGATTCAGAGATGCCCTACAAGTCCAGAGCCGTGCATTTTGCACTTTAGATGTCACCTTTATATCTTACATACACAAATGTTGGCACTCACTAACACATGCATAAGCATACGCACACTTACTGTATACCCCAAAACTAATATAAACACAAATCTGGTGCCACCTTAATATAAGATGCAGTCATGCACCCTACACACTGGCTTTATCAGGGAGGCCCCCTGCAGGGTGCCGACTGTGATGGGTGGCACATGGGCTAAAGTGACTCCAAAACACACAAATTACCTAGACAGAACCAGACCTGCGGAGGGGAACTGCAGAGAAAAATGAGAAGAGGAATGTTTACAGTGAAAGCATGCTCATATTATAGCTGATGAAACATTTGGGAGTGGGGAGCAGTGCAGGCAGAGGTGAAAGATAGGACTGGGAAGGCTGTGGGGCTGGGGGGTGGGGTGGCAGAAGGATGAGCAGGGGGAATAGTGAGGCCTGGAGAGGGAACTAATGGGCAACACGGCAACAGTTCAAACCAGAGGCGCAGCGAGGCAGCAGTGGCCTGACACAGCTGAAGGCCTCAGAGGAGTGCCAGGCCTATTAGAGCAAGATAAGGGCCTGTTTGGAGAAAGCATCCTCTCAATGGTGCACTGGGCAACAACACAGGCATGGGCATCAATTAAAGACAGAAAATATGACGTGGAAGTAGGAGCACATTAAATAAAAACAACAAACTGCCAGGGCTCCTGCCCTCCCCTCTGAAGAACTGAGAATGGGCAGGGAGCATCAGTGCTGAAATATGGTCGATTTATTCTCCACAGCATTGTCGGGGTGGGGGGAGTTTATGATGAGGTGCAATGTAAAGGGTAGAAAAGAAATGAGTCTAGATGCCTTCTGGACACAGAGCTGCACACGCAGATGAAAGATGAGAGACATGGAGACTCACCTTAAAAAAAAAAACTCAAGCACAATCTTTACAAGAGAAAAAAAATCTTGCCGGTAGATGACTGCCACGATAACTAATTCAGCTTTAATTCACCTTCCATTCCTTCCATTTAAGCCTACAGGCAGGATGTGATGTGATAGACTGCAGTGGCCTAGATTTTTTTGTGGACATAGAAACAGCCATCACATCATTTGACCCGTTTGAGAAACCAAACTGAATTAGAAAAATGGTACACTAATTGGCAACAAATCCTGTAAATTATCCAATCGCTATCACAAAATTGTTATTCGCTGACTAAAGAGGTCAGGCCCTGCCATCACCCACAGGCTGTTTTACATCGTCAGCCCAGTAGTGTCCTCGCAAGGTGCCTGTCGACTGCCCTCTAGAAGGAGGTGTGGGTGGCAGACAGCCTTCATGAAACACCGGTAAACAACAATGAGCCGAACTGACACATGCTACTGATGAAGGGGGAAAACAGTGAGGATCCTCCTGTTTTTGTTTAGAATAGTATGTGCGAGAGTACGTAGGCTTTTCTTTCGGTTCGGGCTGGGTTAATGTGATTTCTGTTCCGCCTGTCGGTTCCAGAGACCCAGCTTTGTGAGCAGTGGTCAGGTGAAGCCTGGACTCACCCCCCGATGGCCATTAGTGTGGAAAGAAGACAACCAAATAAGCAGAGAAAAGCTTGATGTGCACAGGTCACTGCACAACCAGCAGTCAAAAAGCATCTCACCCTGTGTGATTGTTACAGCGATAACATGCAGTGGGAATCTAAGGACCCTAATTACTGGTCACTCTCACTGAGGACATATTACTCAGATTCTGGATGAATTTGTGGTGGTCACTGAAGGCAGTGGCAACACAGATTTGAGTTGAAGAGGTTGAGGATTTGAACATCTTCTATCTACTGTCCCCAAAAAAACGACTGTAGACATCACTTCAAGTTAAATAATATCCATTAACAATTATTTAGTGCTTTATTTATCTGTTTTCCTACCCGAGGTTTCTTCACCATTTCCCTTGCATGCCAGCTTTAAAAAGCGCTGAGAGTTGGAGCCGGCAGTAAATCTTTAAGGATTTGACTTGCAAAAAGCAACTCATATATTGTTTATGAAAAAAAGCAGAGGTTTCCCCTCCCCTTCACCTGCCTTGGAGCATGTTGGTTTTATTTACTTATTTTTAGACTTGCACTAGTTAGAGAGAGGCACACTTGTCTGACTACATCTATACAAATAAAGATAGACCGGGTCCTCATCTGTCATTTCTCATAAGGAGAGTCAAAACTATTCTATTCACGTTAAAGATTCTTGGGTGACATCTTCAATTGAATCAAAGAAGCCGTATTTTGTACTCTGCCCCTAAAGAAAGAACATAACATGGGGGTAGGATTGAGAAAAAATGCAGAAAGTGCCATCATAACATTGAAATATTATTGGGAAAAAAAGGTTTAAAAAAGAAACTGTCATCGTGTGTCAACTTGATCTACTCTGCAGAAACCTCCTTTTGTTAGAAACATATGGAAGAAAAAGGGGAGAGTGGGAAAATTACCCTCCATAATTGGCATCCTGATCAAGGACAGCCATGGCAGCCGAACAATACAACCTTTAATTTATCAGAACTCATTATGAGCTACCGCTATAATGCCAGAAGATATTAGAATAAATAGTGACAGAGAGCAGGGGAATCAAACACTCGGTTATGTTAACGGCATGAACAACTCAGGAGAGTGACAGAGGGAGATTGTGTGTGTGCATGTGTGCGTGTTTGTGTGTCTGTGTGTGCGTTGGTGAGGGTACCAAACTGATGAAGGACGGGAGGGAATTGTTACGTGCCTCCGTGTGTGTCGCAGAGGGGTTCAGTAGCATACCTGTTCACAGTTCATCCTAATCATGACCTTGGCAGATAAACATGACATTGAGCAGAGGAGGATATTAATATATATGGGTGTCTGCTGTCTTCACCTTACTTTTTACTGTGACTGTAAAGGGCACACAGGAAGAAGTGAGCTGTCAGAGGGGGCCGGGGGGACGCCATTGCACGCTTTAACACAGTGTGGCCCCCGCTGGACGGGCCTGCTCAACTCTTGTGTCCATGGCAGATAATGGACACCTTACAGCTGAGTCGTCAACTTTAGCGTTTGGAGTTGATGGCGTGGAGCGACAGGAGAAAGCATCTTCGGCTCCATTATTTATCCCAGGCAGGGGCGCTTTTTTTTTGAGAGTCAGCAACACGCAATGCTTTGACCAGAGGAGCAACTGTGTGTGTGTGTGTGTGTGTGTGTGTGTGTGTGTGTGTGTGTGTGTGTGTGTGTGTTTGTGTGCAAAGGAGATTGGTGTCAGGTGTGTGGAGTGAGGGGGAGGAGGTTAGACAAGGTAAGTAACTATCTCACTGTCATGATCTCAAAGCGCAGCCTCAGAACACAACCAGTGCAAACACAACAAAAATGCTGGTGCACGTCTTTACTGCGAGACTACTCCTGGCTCGAATAACAGCAGGGGATAGATATGTACACTAAGATATCCGTATTTCTGTCAATTAGGGGTGTCACATCATGTTAACTGTGATATAAAATATTAAACACTGATATCATGTTGATAATAAACATAAGATTATATGGTCTTAACAGTCCAGCAAAGATGTTCAGACTTGAGCATCTTCAGTCAGTAGGTTGCCATTTCACTGCTTATTAAGTTGTTGATTGTTCTTTTTGCACAGTCTGTCTCGCAGTTATGTTTACAGACTCCCTCCACCTCCCAACATTTTGAGTGAGACACAAAACACAGAGAAAACAAAGAGATAAAGATTAAAGATAGATTTGATTGCTAGCGTTTTATTCTCACATCACTATTAGAAATTTCAACAATATTGTTGTGGTGAATTGGTTCTGCCAGGACAATCGTTTATTGAAAATCTGTCGTAGTGACAGCCCAAGTGTCAATGCAAATTTCCAACACCAAAATGCCTTTTGATTCTTCTTTTTTTTTTACCTTTTTGTTTCATTTCACAAAATATGTCAAACTGCTCAATATATTATTTTCATCTAAAGGATTTGACCTTAATAAAATATAGTGCACAATTACAAATTCAGGTCAGCACAATTTTACATCTTAACAATATAATACAATAATGTTTGCCTTGATGTAAACACTTGTTTTAAGTTTCAGTTTTGGCCCTCCACAGGAAAAAAAAGTCTGGGCACAATAATGATGCAGAGTTTGAAAACCAAATGGCTGCTAAGCAGGACCATAAGGGATAGTAGTAAAACCACTGTGTGTGTGTGTGTGTGTGTGTGTGTGTTTGTGTGTGTGTGTGTGTGTGTGTGTGTGTGTGTGTGTGTGTGTGTGTGTGTGTGTGTGTGTGTGTGTGTGTGTGTGACATTGCCTGACCTCAGGACACGCTCCGGCTCTGATGAGCTCCCTCACCAATACAGCACCTTTGTTTAATCTGCCTGTCCCTGACTTGCTTCGGCCCTGTCTCATTTTCCCCCACAGACAGTGAAGAAAAGCTCCACCACAGATGGGCAAAAGACTCCTTTCTCCTAATCTCCTGAAACACCACCGCAACACAAAAATGTTCTCCTGAGCCTCTGTGAAATATCTGTGAAATTAGCGAGAAGTGCTCAAGTCTCTGTGCAGAACCTCTTCTCACCTGGAAAATTGGCCCGTGCGTTTACCATCTGCCTTGATACAGGTAAAATGGACGCCGCACGGACACGGCAGCTGAAGTGGTAATATACTTCTTGTAAGGGATCAAATTGTCCTCAACACCCCCCACACCTCACCCCTCCCTCTTTATTACCCAGGCTACTCCACCGAAGGTGCTGAGTGGCTTCATTGTGCAGCTGATAGTGCATCTCTCATTAGCTCCTAGTGTGTGGATCAGAGTGGGGCCAAAGCAGGTTTTTATGGCTAATCTGATATATGGTGCTGAAGACACTGCAGTCTGGCCCCAGACAGGCGTACAGACAGAGGTCACCGGGGTCCAGGTCAGAGAAATGACGCATATGTGCCCATACACGTACACACAAACATAAACACGCACACACAGCCCAACTGGTGATTGTAAAAATGCTCTGAGCAGATCATAAGCTTTGTAATATTCATAAAAATGTAAAACATTTTTAAATATCTATTACAGCAAGTTATTGATTGTCCAACACCATCCATTTGATCTAATTTAGCAATTTAGCTACAAAAATTACATCAACCAGCACATAACACATGAGCAGGGGCTATTTAGAGGTGCAGAGGTCACTAATCACCCACTGTAACCTCCCCAATTATGCCACCAAACCCACCCTGTACACACCCACACACATTACAAGGACAGGCCACAGTGTTAACTGACACTGAGCGCAGGAGCTCATTATCACCTTCCACTGGCTGTGAATGGCTTCCTGTCCTGGGCACTGTGCAGCACCCTGGCAGCGGGCTACTGCAGCCAGTCACAGAGAAGGAGAGGGGAGGCTATTCCTCTAGTTTATCTGGGGCGTCGGGCCTGAGACCCAGCACCAGCCTCCTCAGCATTACTGGAACTGCTCGCCAGCATGAAGACATGAGCCGAGAAGAGGGCAACTCTACCAGTCAAAGCTGGCAGGTATAATTGCACTGAAAATCACTCTAAATCTGCTCCTAAAGGATCCCAGGGCATGGGAGATGTCAGCCCCAGTCCCATGCAGTGAAATATGCTAAGAGTGGAGTCGAGCTTTACACACATACACACACACACACACACACACTTTCTCTCTCTTTTGGTCTCAAATGCGCAAACACACATTGCTCATATTCCCCAACACATTTTATTACACACTTGCGCACAAGTGTACATTGTGTATGTGTGTAGATACAGTAGATATAGTACACACACACACACACACACACACACACACACACACATCTACCAGAGAGAGAAAGGACGGATGAAGCTGTAGGGCTGATTCTGCAGGTTTTCCTCTTGGCATCAAGTCCACTCAACTGAGAAGACATTTCCTCATTAGCCAACCTCAGCTTTAGACAGCTGTGGGGCTCAGAGAGTGTTCATGACTGTATATATATGAAGGTGTGCACAGCAAGTGAGTGTGTGCGAGCGGGAGAAACAGAGAGCAGGGATCATAGTGTCTGTGTTAGTGTTCGTAAAAAGAACGGAGAGAGAGAGAAGAAAGAGGCCCTGCGTTTCCTCAAAAGAAGAAGGTAACAAAAACAATCAAATCAGAGTAGAACAGAGTTTCAGTGTGTGCACTCCAGCAGCGGTGAGAGGTCTGCCAGCTTGCCCTGCATCCCTGACCCCTCATCTGTATGTTGCTAACCTTGACTGCCAGGGGTGCTGGGCTGTGCGTCCTATGTTTTCCAGCACAGACTAGGCTCGGTTCCTGGGCCAGTCAGAGAGTCAAGGCCAGGGCCAGAGATCCAAGAGAGGTGCTACGTGTCTAAGCCTGCCCTGCCCCACCACAGAGCAAGAGAGATGAGGGGATATGTGAGAGATAAATCACTAAGTGCCTCACCTTGGGTCACCGATCACACCAAAGGCCATCGGCAATCTCTATTTGAAGCACTGCATTTGCTGCTTCAGGGCTTTGCTCTCTGGCCTTGCTATAAATCAGCATACACATCTAACCCCATCGCTGCTTTTTTCTCCACATCCCCCCTCTTTGCTAAAGGTGCAATATTACATGTTAAAATACAGAAAATACAAAACCCTGTCAGTTTGTCAAACACTGCCAAATGAGACGAGGGGAGGAAAGGTCACACAACTGACAGGTTTTTTATATGTAGCACAGTTGAAAGGCATTTTTTTATTTCACTAAAATCAATTACTTAAATATTGTCATTCATTTATTTTGAAACAATTCGGAATACACTGGTTGTTTTGTTTACTTTACTTTAGTTTTTTGAATTAAGTTGACTAAAGGAAGCATATGGGTAAAGATTTATAAAGAGGTCCTTGTAATAAGTGTGTTTAAGTCCTTATAAGAAGCTGAAGTGTTCATAATAGCACCATTAAGATGCTATGGGTTAGGGTTAGGGTTAACCACCCACAAGAAACTTGTTAACAGTTTATAGATTGATGAAAACTTAAATGAAAACTGTGAGTTCCTTATATTTGCTTGTAAAAGCATTACAAACACTTGTGATGAGTTTAAACTTTTTTAAACTAAATTACCTTTTTTGTCATTGTTACACCTTTTGTAAGCTTGTTTTGGTGCTTTACTAAGATTACATACTTTATCATACATTCCTTTTTAAAGCATTTCTTATCTTATGAAATCTTATGTTTTATCTTATTCAATTGTTAACTGTGCAGTTATTAACAACTGAATATGCTTTTTGTGGCTACCAGATCTAAAGCACGAACGATGCCCTACTATGCTCAACGTCTTATAATCTAAAAATAAAATTAATTATGATACTTTTATTAACACTTGCATAGTGTTATTAATAATAAGCATAACCATCAATTAATAAGCAAGACTTATAAGCAGTATACTAACATATATAAGCACTAACTGTCTTCTAGTAAAGTTACAGAAAAAAGATGTAATTAGATTACAGATACAGTCAGTAAAAAAGGCAGATTACTTGCCGGATTCAAAATTTTAAATAAAGAATGACATATATTAGTCTGCAACCACACATGACAACACTTCACGAGTCTAACATATCATCAGTCGTGAAACTGAATACACAAGTTATTAATCATCAGTCATCTTTGTCGATATGTCTTTTGCACTTGTCTTTATTTGCATATGTTTGGTACGGAGGTAATCCAAAAGTAACAGAAACTAATCAAGTTACATTACTTTAACGCTGAAATACTTGGATTACATCATTGAGTAAATTTTTTATTTTCTGTATTGGATTACATTTTTTAAGTTACCCTCCCAATCATGCTTGTAAAGAGACTAATGACCTATTAACTAATGCTTATATTGAGGGCTTATAAATCTTCACCAGCATAGGTATTCAGTCAGTGTCTGAAAACACAGACTACCATTAAGATGCATTACAGCTTCCCTTGACTGCAGCAATAATTTAAAATAGCTAAACCAGAAACTTTAACAAATGGACTGTATGTCTAAGGTGCTCTGCTAGGTGCCGACAAAGATTAAGAAAAAGAGTTTAAGTTCAAAATATAACAGTGACACCACTGTTCCGTGTGATGAAAGTGCTAATCCCGGCGATAGTTGACATCAAAATTGCACTGTGTCACTTGATTGCTCCTGATGCACACCGAAGTTCATGGCGAATCACCACAATACCAAATGGGCAAGAAAGAAGTCTGCACAAGCCTGACACAAGTTCCACTTAGACAAAAATAGAGCCCACAATGTCAACATTTGCTTGCGTTGCACAGTCGATGAAAAGAATCATGTGCCGGCAAGCACGGATTGCAAACCCACCTTTCTTGGTGAGAGAAAAAGTGTAAATAATGGTTTCCTTTTTCCTGTTTCCTCTTTGTTTCATTTTTGACACCCAGACGTAGGTTTTAAGAGGAGGCATGATGCCAGCACTCCTGTCAGTTTTCTCTTGCCCTTCTTCCTGCTGTGTAATTTTCTATTCTTAATATGACAGAGTCACTTCTCCTGTGAAAAGTCATTTAAAGAGAGACACTGCAGGCTGCGTTTAATGATTTTCTGTATTTCTAAGTGTGTGTTCCTGGTGTTAAGACATTTTGGTCATGGTGACTGAGGACAGCTTCTCTGCAAATTTTAAAAATATTTATCACAAATAATATATAAAATATAAAAACGTGTCATCTTTAAGAGCCCGTCTGTAAAATCTGCAAAACCTTTCACCCTTACTTTACTTATTTTATTTCATATCCAAAACTGTGATGTGAATTATTTGCAAAACACATCTGACCCAATTATATGACCTAACATCCTCATTTAAGGTAGTCTGGTTGATTTAACGTGACACTAGCTGGAGGGGAAAATAAATAAATGAAAGTAAACTGGCTAAAACCAGTTTTCCTGTAACTAAAGGGTAAACTCTCTTTTATAGCAGTCTTACAAAAATGTAAGAAAACCCCATTTACTGAAACATTCCTGGTAAGAATCTGAATGCTGCAGACAGCTCATTTCGACAGTTTTGAGACCTCACACAAAATCAAAATTAAGCACAGTCAAAGCCCGAGTCTGAATGTGATGAGCTCTCGCTGTGCATCTCCTTGACTTATCTGAAGAACTATGTGTGACTTAAGTCAGCGAACCCTGAATTGCAGCCTCAGAGACTGTCTTTATTGTGAAAAGGTGTGCTATAAAAGAGTAGAAATCCTACTTAGGGAGCTGGCTGCCTGGAAACTGTCTTTGTCCCCAGCCTGTCCAAAAGACAGTCTGTCAGGCTTGCACTGCCTTGAGTGTGACTGTTCTCCTTCTTTTCCCTTCGCTCCTTCTCTCCTCAGGTGTCATAATGGCGGCAGGCCAGGCCTTGATGGAGGTGAGATGGGAGTAATAAAGAGTGATCCACAGGGAGCGATGCGTGGGTGGCACATGTATGGCATTGCTGTATCACTATGGAACAGCGGGCCTCGGTGCTGCAGGAGAATGCTTTTACGCTGAAGGAATGCTGCAGGTGATACACACAATTACATGACATCTAGCACCCTGACAGGCTGACACCCACCGACTGCGGCCATGTTTTTATGTGTGTGTGTGGGTATACGTGCATGCATCTGTGTGCGTATAAGTGCTGGCGAGCGAGTGAAAAACAACACAATAATAAATGAAAAGCCAACATGGTAGTATAAAAAAAATAAATAAGTGAAGAAAGAACGTGAGTCCAGATTTATTTCCCACAAAAAATGAACATCCTATTAGGACTGGAAAATCAGTCGTCTCACTCTGAGAAGGATCTGCATCAGCCATTCAGGACGAATCCTAATAATAATCAGAACACTTGAAGAGGAAGAATAAAGAATTTTAAGGAGGAAAAAAAATACTGTGGCACAGTTTGGCTTCAAATACGCTCATGATTGAGGGAAAAAAGGGTACGGTTGAGAAAGTGTCAAAGAGAGGGAGAGAGGAGTAAGTAAGAGTAATTTTACTTCTTCTATTAACCTGACGTGATTACAATAGCCTGATGGGCTGCCTTATTTCATGGAATATTAAATTCGAATGCGGCTCAAAGGAAGGACAGCGCTGAAGAGGGGGAAGGGACACTATATCCTCTCGCTGAAGCCTCAGCCAGCTTCCACTGGCCGGCAGGCGTTCTCTCCTGGAGCAAACAAACAGTCTCTGGTTGCATCCAGGATGTGTTTGTGACTGCTTCAGCAACGGAATGCGTGTAGCCCTGCTTTATATATTATATAACTTCTATTTCAAATAGCTTCTGCAGGGAAAAGAGCTCAAGAAAGCTGTTACCTATAAAAACTTGAAATCACGTCTCTCCTTGTCTGGAGTGTCCGTGAAAACAGAAAGCACATAAAAGAAATTGCATTAAAAATTAATAAAGCAAATCCTTTGATTTTTCTTTTTAAACTCCGAACTGATCATCTTTAAAATAACCTTTTGTAGCAACACCTTTGATTTGAATGCTTCGACTGTGAGAAACATATCACAAAAAAAAATCAAAAACCAGCAGTTTTAGAGGTACTAATTGCGCTAACGGAAGACTGTTTTAATCTTTTATCATTAACATGTGTAAGCTCAAAGTAGAAATCTAATAAATAAGTAAATATCAGGATTTTTTTTTTTTTTTTTTTTTTTTTAATTCATCTACAACAGGCCAGTGATGTCCACTTCAGGATTTCAGACAGGTAATTGATTTTCAGGTATAAGGTCAATGTTTATGGAAGGTTGGTTGCAAACTGCAGTGAAAACAGTTGTTCTACTTTAAGAACTACAGGAGAGCACGCTCACAGATTTCATGGTTAGTGGCTTTTTTACCTTGTTACTATAGTATTTTGCGAAGCACACCTCACCTTTTTTTTCCACATGTAACAGTTCAGTTAGCACCACTGCTCCATCTCTTTCCCTTTCACACTTAAACACTGCAAAGTCTAAAGAAACACACTGAAAGATGCAATGTACTGACTGTAAGTAGTAGTTAGAAGATAAAACAGTCAGCCTAAAAATACATAATGATGAAAATCTCCAAACTTATGTAAGGATAGAAACGATACTGTATGAACTGACCGCGCTATTTTTACATTTTCTACACTATACTTGAAATTAAATCCAAACATGCATAATAATAAAATCGAACGAAACAGCAGCTGTCATCTGCTGTAATGGCAGAGAGGATTACGGCAGTTCTATGCAAGCATCAACAAATTAATCTGAGCAACTTTACGGCTTGGTAGTAAGGACAACACGGCACAGCGTCTAAAACTCACTGAAGCATTTAAAGATGCAAGTACTGTGGGTATGTATTGTATTGTTCAGGGGATGCTACCGTTTCCCAGTTTTACAGACTTTACAAATTAAAATAATAAACAAAATGTGATTATTTATCGATAGCCAGTGTGTGATGTACAGCTTTTTGAGCATGAGGGGAAGCGTGTGTGACATTTATGTAAGGTTTCCATTTAAGTGAGGATGTCTCACCGCACACTTGAATGCCTGAGAGGAGAATGCTGCCTCCACTTGGCCGTATCTAATGCATAGCAGGCCTTTCCTGTAGCACCCACACCTGCACAAGCACACATTATACTGCACCGTATATACTGTTTAAACAGCTGCATGTTTAGAATACAGGAGGCTAAAGAAGGCATCTTAATCTTTCAACTTGTTTTGTGCTACAGATTTAAAGACTGATGATGATACATGTATAATATTTGTTTCTTTTTCCTTTAATTTCCCTGTTTTCAGACAAGGACTGGGGCTCCACTTTTGGATTGATGAAGATATTATATAGTTTAAAATCAAGTTCAAAAATGCTCATTAAACTTAGATGCTATACATTTGTAGCTATCTGTGCACCACAAGATAAATGCTCTTTAGTTCATTTCTTGCATATGACTGTTCCCTCAGACATTTTCTATCACGTCTGTTCATGCCACTCTTTGTTTTTTTAAATTTTATTTTTTTTACATGAAATCTGACAGAGGGCTGCGACAAAAGAACCAGATAAAGAAAAAAGTCAGTCCCCATAAAGACTACTGAATTAAAATGAGGCTTCAGAGCACAACTTCCAAACACACATTTCCATGGCTAGTTTTAAAAGCAGAATAACAGCCTCTTTTTATACATATCCAGCATGTTTTACAGGCTACATTTACGATTTTAGTGGACAATGGAGCCTGAATGGCAGCATAACATTATGGCCCAGGTGGTAACTGTGGACTCACGCTGTCAATGGCAGCACCATGTCTGCGTGGGCTTACTAAATACAGGAAGTGGAAGAACAAGAACAGAGAGAGAGAGAGAGAGAGGGAGAGAAAGAGAAATAGACAAAGCCGGTCTGCATTACCCTCAACAGCTTACTTTAAAGAATTCATTCCATCTCCTGGAAAAGCTGGACTTGTGATGCCTCATTTCACAAATGTACCTCAGACACTTCGTCCACAGTTTTATAACACTTCATCAATGAGAAAAACACAGCTGCACTGCTATGTTGAGGGGAAATGAAGTTAGAAGGCAAACTCATCATTAGTCTTCAAATGAAATCAGATGAGAGCGAGCGTTCAAGCGTCGTTATCCAGACTGGGCTTTTATGAGCAAACAGTGTGCCTTCATATGGGATGCATAATAAACACCTCTACCCTCTGGGAGAGTACAGCCATCAATGCAACTGTGCCGTGTTGTGATAAACCTCTTCTATCAGCGTGTATCTACATTGGCTATCAGCTCTCTGGGTGTAATAACAGAATAGGACACCACCTCACCTGCATCACAACAAAACCCCCCAGGAGCGATAATGATAAAAAAAATAAAAAAAATGTATCGTTGTTCCAGCTTCATAATTACATACAATCCATATTATGGCAATCTTTTCATGAAAATGTCACGGCAATCATATTTAATACGGCGCCGCAGACATAAGGGGAATTTCTACTAACCAAAGACACTTCGAGATATACTGTATCTCACATTCCTATGTGCACTGCTACGTAGGTGGGACTTTAGGGAGGAGCAGCGAGTTGGGATAACACCCATAAAGGGGAAGATCTCAATTCAGTAGCCGGTGACTAGTGTGTGTCTGATCAGCACATTGGATCTCTACCAGCTCCAATGGTGTTGTTCTGTTGCTGAGGGATCATGTGACTTGTCTGTACAAGGGGCAAGTGAAAGAAGATTTCTCTATAAATTAAACTAAAGACCTGACCCGCTTATTGCTGCAACCATTTAGTTATTGGACAGCAAATATGCATTTTACAGTAACTGTGTTTTAACAACATACTGTATCTCTATGCACCTTTTAAAGTATCCCGTTAAGAAAGGCAGATGTAAATTGAAAAACTGAGTGACATGTTATGTTTCCTTTGTGTTTTTATATGTTGTTTTGCATAATTTGAGGTTCAGCTAGCGCTCTTTTGATACTTCACCTTGTTATACTCTCTTATTCTGCGAGGACTTATTTCATTTCTGACTAAAGAATTGGTGCCACCTACTGCTTATCTCAATAGTGGATGGAAACACGCCTTCACGTACATGTTCTAGTGCCGATTTTTTTAATTTGGGGCATTTTTATTGCATTACATTTACCACTCAAAATTTAGAAGAAGTAGGTGAAAGCTGCTTCTCTTGTAAAGCCAGCAACTATCAATTGAAATTACATCTGTAGCTAGAGTTGATCAGTTGTGGTTAGCTGTCAAATCAAACTAAGATTATCTCCATGTGGTGGTTGAAATCTTCACCTTTGGTTTAGATTGTAATCTCTTCAACATTGTAAAAGTGGTCTCAAAAATGCTGGTTTCATGCATGGTGGAGCTAAAAGACAGTAACATGCCTTCTTCATTCATTATTTTTTCTAATATTGCAGTGTAAAGCTTGTTAGCTCATTCGATAAATGCTTTATTATTTTTATTTTTTCAAAGCTATCTTGGATAACGTGTGACTGTGGTAGCAGGACTGTATTATTCCCCAAACCAGATAAAGTGCAGGGAAGATTCACTAAACCTACCCTGACAAAGCACGCCAGCATTGAGGTCCAGCTCCAACACAGTGGGGAAACACTACGAAAGATTAGATATCCAGGTCTGAATGAGGCTTTTTTGTGACATAACCTGTAAGTCTACATAATAATGTAGTTAGCTAATGACGTACTTTTTGTTCATTGGAAGTAAAATTTGGGTTAGGCTATTACTGCAGGCAATAGCCTTGAGCCACTTAGCCAGGTATGCTAACCGTAGCACCCACAATTGGAGCTGATTAACATTAGGGCTGTAACGATACACATATCGAAACTGATATCGCGACACTCAGATCCACGAACCTGTCTCGCGGTGTGAGAAGGCAGAATCGCAACACAACTTCCAGTCCAGATCCAGCCCTATGAGCTATAAGTAACCCCTTTCACACAGAGACACCACATTAACACCACAGCGGTGGTTCGCCAATTCTCTGCTGTTGGTCGTTCACACAAAGCGAAGCACCACTGGAATATAGACAAACCGCTGTGTAATGCACAGCCGGTGCTGCGGCACCTAAAGAGATGTGACCGTATACGTCATCATAATGACGTGTGTGTGTGTTTTCAAGGTGTTTCCCCGGTGTCCCCCTGTCAAGCTAAGCCAGCGGATAATTTATAATCATATGGATGCTGTTATAATGTGTAGTGATTGAGATCCTGAGCCACCAAACATCCTGGAAAGTGACAAAATAAAATTTTTTCGCTCTAATTTACATAATTACATAATCGTCATCAGTGTACAGGTCGCTGTCTGACTCTGTTTTTTGCCGGTGACAGACGCTGTTTTTCCGGGCAGAAATGTGACGAGGAGTCGGTAGGATGGGCGGGAGGACAGACGCTTTTCCACATACAGCTGCGGTATTTTTTTCGTCGATGCCAAAGAATGTTACAGTTACTACGTTACCTTAGTTTGGTTCTGTAACATTGCTTTGTGCGACATTTCTCTTTATTAAGTTTAGTGAGGGACCTGTGCAGCTAACAGACTTTAAGATGAACATGCCCTCCATACGCACAGCCAGCTCATCCATTCACACTGGTTCAGTTTGCCAATACTGCGCCTCTGATACTATCAGACAAGTATTATATACAGCATATACAAGTTATTGAAATGTTACATAAATAACATTTTTAATAAAAAAAAAAATTACCAAAAAATCGAGGTTTGTATCGAACCGTGGGTCAAAAATTGTGATACACACTGAACCTTGAGTTTGGTGTATAATTACAGCCCTAATAAACATACTAATAAATCCATTCTGTAGACTTTTTCTGATATTTATTTAGTCCTCAATTTGATAATAAGTCTCTGCCAGCTTGAATGCTTAAATCTATAATGAAGGACAATATGAAAGCAGAGTATATCCTCAAAGCTTCCATGAGAAGTATAATTGTCACAAGTTCATTCTGTCCTCAGCACCACTTTGAACTCCAACCTCGGCTCAATGGCTAGTGGCGTCAGTGCTCCAGAGAGACAGAAAGATGAGTTAGTGAGGAGGGATGGGGGTGAGAAGAAGAAAACTGATTGACCTGAACTCAGACAGCTTTCACCTTCTGTGGCAGATAATTTTTTCACACCTTTTCCATTTTGCCCTTCAAATGACCTAGTCCTTCATGTGGCGGCACACTAAAATTAACTTTCCATTTTCACAACAATACAGTTTGGACCGGATGTTAGCAGCAAGACCGTGACGAGTCCAACCCGGCCTGTGTGAGTCTTGAATTGGCTATGGAAGAAAGAGATGACCAGTGTCACAGGTGTATGTATTTAATAATTCCAAACACTAACAGTGCGACTGCGTGAGCAAATTCAGGCAGTTAAAATCTACACAGCTCATTCCCGTTTCCCAAATCTACTCTCTGGCAAAATCAACACGTGCTTTTGTTTTGATGTGATGTAGGGAAGGAAAGCAGAGGGCGGAGAGAAACACCACATACAGGGTGTTTACAGATCTCTCCGGGCTCGCCACATGTGATTACAGTCTCGTGTTTAACAGACCAATTAAGGTTTTTATGGAACGCAGGGCCTTTGCTGCAGGAGGGCTGGCACAGTGCTCCTCTCGTCTCTCTGTGTTAGTGTGTCTGGCATTTAAACACTTTCATTCCAAAGTCAATTGTGCCATCATAACCACATCCGTGATAGGGTTACAAGAAATCAAGGTGGATCGTTTAAACCGAACACAACTATCTAAAGGCAGAGGACACTGCCAACAGATTTGAGTGTACTTCAGAGAACCTTTTATAGTTGCATGATCGAGAGACTTCAGAGACACTTTTTGTGGTGCTGTAAAAGTGAGAATAAAGGCTAGTAAGTACTTACAAACTCCAAGAGATTTCCTTGTAAGGCATAGGCAGTGTAGGCTACGATGTGCAGTGCTGTGGGTGGAAGAGCCCACCCTCAACAGCCACCAGAGGAGAGGATACCTCCTCCTACGCTACGAACACAGACCTCCAGTCTGCTTCTCCCCACTTGTAGGCCCTAATCCCCTTGTAGACACCTGAATCATGGGAGCTGTTATCACACAGGACCACGGGAGCAGCAGAGTGGCCCTTCTATGACACAGCTACACAGTCGAGTTGGCTCAGTCTGGGGTTTCAGCAGAGTACTCTCTCTGTACTGTCTCTAATGTTTGCACATCATCATGTCATTGCTAAAGAATCATAAGCATGTTTTAATATTCAAAGTATTTTCCACTTCACTTTTTATATTTTAAGCAAGTTCAACACTTAGTGTATGATTATGATTTTGTCACCTGTGTGCCTTTACATCCCTGTTTCCAAAAATAAAAAGGGAAATCATCTTCAAACAAACTGTTTTGCCAACTACGGTTTTACGAGGTGTTCTTGAGTCCAGGTCTTAATATCCCTTATTAATTACGTGTTTTACAAAGTGGTGAACCTCGCCCCATCCCTGCTTGTGAACAACTGAGCCTTTCGAGGATGCAGCCTTTCATACTATGAGACTCTCCTGTTACCAATGAACATGTTGACCTGTGGGATGTTCCAAACAGGTGTTTCAGAGCATTATACAACTTTCAAATTCCTTTGTTATCCATGTCCAACATCAACATGAAATATATTATCTTTATACCATTTTTTAATTGAGCACAAAAAATGAAATAACTAATTATCAGAATTACATTTTACACTGCACCTCAACTTTTCATTTATACAGTAATCACACATCAGACATGTTCAGAGACATATAATGCCACCTCAATTACATTTTGCATCAACATAACAATAAAATATCTTCAATGAACACCCCTGACAAAATGTTCATATTAAACATATCTGCATATTGACTGATGATGTTTTCAAGTTGGTTTTCCTGCAGTGTTTGCTTCAACAATACAATATCAAGCATGATGAACCTTTTTGGTTATGTTTAGGCGCAGTTAAAGAATAGGTTCAATACTTTTGTCTGTCTTAAATTTCAGACAAACATTTGAATACATTTTTGCACAAACTGTAGAAAACACTAAATGGACACTATGTGCAGAAATTTACAGCAAGCCATTCAAGGTGGGAGGGATGTTTACTGACGTTTAACCAAATCCACAATCTTACTTACTTAAAGCGGAAATGTGAATATCCTTTTGAGTGTGGTGTGTCAGAAATCTAAATTCCTGATGTAAATGTATAACTTGCCACTAAGTCCCATTGGTAAGGGGGAACACATATCAGCCAGAGGAAAACACTCTCGCTCTCCATCAAGTGAGTGCCCGTCCGTTCACTCATGTTATACTTCGGTTTCTGTCACACTACCTTTCGCCTTCATTGCGTCCTCCATCAGCAGGGTTCTTTCTCTTTTGCAGTGAAGAGTTTCCACAGTTATTCCAGTCTTTTCACAGTTATCTGTGGACAGCGATCTGTTTTGGTTGTGCAAAGGAAGGCGCGCTTCCTTCGTGGCGTAATGCGTCCTTTTTTATTTTTGTTGGAATCCTCTAACCCTCTAAAGTGGGCCGCCTGAATTTCACACAGTTACACTGTGCAATCAGTATTTACTTAAGAATGACAAGTAGAAGAATAAAAGTTTTCTCTTGACAGTTTAGATGTAAAATGCAGCGACGTAATTTATAGGCTTGTTTTTTTTACTGACAATTCCACAGTTTGCAGAACTATTTTAACGATGATCTATTGCTGGATGATTTGTGTGTTTTCTCTTTATTTACAAGGCTGCTGTTTGATGTGATATATTAATTGAGGTTATATTTAAAACAATATGTCATTTAAAAATATGTAGCACATAATTCACTGCACTGGGTGTAATGCCATACCCTTTAAAACACACTAGGAAAAGGCCAAACAAATATAATTCCACTGTGAAGCTGGTAGCCAGTCTAGTCATTCTGTATAAATACCACTATAGGTGTGATCGGGAAAGATTTATATGTTTGAAGATTCTGTGCTGCGGAATATTCCTCCTGACATTTATAAACGACAGCATTTATATGAGCTCAGCCCAAACTTGTGGCTTAGTGAACTGTAAATAAATAAATAAAAGTGTGTGTGTGTGTGTGTGTGTGTGTGTGTGTGTGTTTTTCCCCACAATGATAAAGCAGGAGAGCAGAGCGTTTGCACTGGGGGCAAGAGGCAGGTGAAGTCAGCGTATGCTGTTTAGCAAAGCTGGTTTCTTTCTCTGTGTATGTGCTTGCAAGGTGAGAAGTATGGCTGTGTCCTCTCTCTGCGGCTCTCCACTACGGCCTGTTATCAGCCCAGATGATGTAGGAAGATACACCTGTGTGTGTGTGTGTGTGTGTGTGTGTGTGTGTGTGTGTGTGTGTGTGTGTGTGTGTGTGTGTGTGTGTGTGTGTGCGTAAGACAGAGAGAGTGTCTGTGTGTAGTGTTGGGTTTAACTCCAGTATGGATCTGTGTTTTCAGGAGACCTAAGGTATTTTATGTAACAGATCACAGTACCCTAACACTGCTGTTTAACCTATCACACCGCTTCTGTCCAAAGCTGGCTGTCCAGAACAATTCACTTTCTGAAATATCCCCACAACACAAAGGAATGATTTAGATCTAATGTAGCTACAGCAGTATCTGCATCTTCGTGACATCCACCACTGGTTTCTTAGGAGCCATTTGTCAACTTCGGTGAGGTGGCTGTCTTAATCATGCATATATTGAGGCCTAGATATAATCTAAATGAGTGATTTATATAACAACTCACCCCCTGTACAGTTGCCATGATTGGGGAAATTAGCTAAAGAGACCAAAACCATTTTTTATACCAGGCTCTGCAACATGTTTATTTCTGCAGTAAAGTTGGGCATTTTAACATGGGGGTCTATGACTCGCTTTTGGAGCCAGCCTCAAGTGGCCATTGAGGAACAGCAGGTTTTGGAAACCGCACTGGCTTCATTTTTCAGCTCTGAGGGGAGCTGCTTGGTCTCCTCCACTTCAACTTTTACACTAAATTATCAGAATTTTACCTAGCTTTCACCGTGCTTGGGCTAATACTGGCAGGCTGGAGAGCGGTTTCTTTCTCTTTGCAGCTGGCTCCTGGTTCTGAATATCTGACTAAAGTGTAGCACATTATTGCCAGGCCCTTGTAGCTAAGGGCTTCCGCTGGTATGGTTAGCCTCACTTAGTGTCTCTCTAAATACTGAGGGGGTTTCATTTTAAGACTCTAACACTAATGGCATGTTACTTTTAGGAACTCAGATTCTATAACATTATTACAGTATGTTATCCACAGTAATTGTTTTGCTAAACCAACTGCCAAAACATATTTTTTGCTCTTTTAGTATCCCTGCTGCTGTGACAGTATTGTCTGAGTCTGAAAAGCGAATTCTATCCTGATACTTTTCTTTGATGCCATACTTTTTTTTTTTTTTTAAGTTGAACCAAGAAGTTAGTCCGCCAAGATCATTTCACTGTTTGCCTTACGATTTTTGGTATCTCCTCCTCACATGAAGTGTAGGGGTGGGTGACCTTACAAGTGATCAATCATGAAGACATCTACGATACTTTTTGGGGTAATTAAAGAGATCGCAGTAATGTCTTCTTACTTCTCATTCACAATCATATCTGCGCTACATGAACAAACCAACAGGGTGAGTCTTGTGACTTTTGCTTTAGTGACATATTGTGAATAATGCAAACCTGAGCTATAGCTGGCAACCTGGTGGACGAGGATCTCGTGCCAAAAATTTACCATTTTTAAATTAATTGCATTATTTGTTGAGGGTGGAAATAGATGCATTTCATAGGCTACAGGGCATTTCAAAATTGAGAAAAAAAAGGCCATCATCTAGATTGTGGATTGTGATTGTGATTAAAATGATCATGCCGTTGTTTTGTGGTCAGACTGACCGCAGCCACTCAAATATAATTAATCTTAAAGAAGAAAGGAGGACAGCAGTCACCTATGAGCCTCATGCATCATCTCATTGCCCTTAATCTACACCTAAAATGACAGCAGCACATGAGGAGCAGCTGTATGACCTTCAGGCAAGTACATCAGTTTATCCAAATGTTCTTTTTCTTGACATGGAAATCCATTTAACGAAACCTTCACCTGTTCCCGGAACTCAATAAAGACCAGGCATGGAAGTGTAGCAGGGCCCCCCTGCTCCACTGGATATGACAATAGGTCTTGTCTGCCAGGGTGCAAAATCCAACAACCTCTGCTCCCAAATCAGACCTACCACTGAGCCCACTGACAATGGGATGCTGAGATGTAATTACCATAAAAGCTACCACCACCTCTCTATGTACACCAGACAACACCCCTGACCTCCATCTACCTCTCAAAAGAATCCACACCTCGATTTCCTTTGACCATTTCCCCTGAATAGTTCCATTGTGTCCTGCACTTCTGGAGCTCTGTAGGGAGCAGGGATCCCCAAATTTAAATATATTTGATGAAATTGAATGTGAATGTGTGCGGGTGCACATGTCTCAGTGTTGTTTCTTGTGTGTAATGAGCAGCATGCGTTTCTCTTCATCCTGCAGTTGCCCGTGTGAGACATGGTCGACGCCAGCAGAGTTTGAGACACCTGGGTCCGTTTAAGACAGAAATCCTGCTGGGCTGAGACCTCTCTGATTTAGCACCTTTTTCTCCCCTTGCAGCCCCTCCATCTGTCTTTCTCTCTCATTATCTTTTTTCATTCTAGTCTGATTCTGTCATCCCTTGATCTGCTGGACGCTGCAGTCGCACTCAAGGTTGTGCTGGAAAAGGGGAAGATAATAGGAAACAAAGTGAACACGTTGGTGGGAGCATAAAGGTGTTGACGTGAGGGAGAAAGAAAACACCACTCAGAAGTAACCTTTAAGCAACATGGTCATTAACACCTCCATTACAAACCATTCTGTATGTGCAGCTCTATTAGTCATTCAGAGCCCACGCTTCTCCTCAAGACAGCCATACGTTTTTTTAACAAGACAGCAGGACAGTAAGAAAAGACCTTTTTGTTTTCTCTAAACAACGATCCGTCATCGTCATCGCTACCACCAGCTGGTAACGCTCCTGCATTAAACTGATCTGCCAGAATACATTTACAGAGCAAACCGGGAGCTGCTACGATATATACGGCAGGTCAAGACTGAACAGGTATCTTTAAAAGACAAAATTCATTTCTTGTGCGCGACAACAACAGTCTCCATAAGTGGACATGCGATACATTAGAAATTACTGAGACCATTCCTTTTCTCAGTGGTCATCAACATGTTGCAAAAAATATCTCGTTATGAAAGCATTTGTCTCTGTTTTTAAGAGACCACCATCTGCAAAAAAAAGTTTAGGAATAAATAGCCATATTCAGTTTCATTACAAATTCTACCGATTACAGCTCATTCATATTTCCATCAAGTGGAAACATGATGGTTGCTACTCTGTTCTATATTCAAAGCACTTATCCAAAGTAAGTGCATGCTTTAATTTAAGCACGAATAGCCTCTGTTTCTTCATGTAGTTAAAATTATGATCAGCTGACCTCCTTAACCCCATTTCTATTTAAGTTACGGCGTAATTCAACATTTCCAGTATTTCCCCTCAGTTTTAACGATGAATGCACGTCTTTTCACACCGACTGAAGCTAAGATGGTCTTTCTTGGTGAAAACTATTTAAATTGGATACAGTTTTTTTTCCTCTGTGCGTGGCCACTTGAAATTCACCTATTAACTGTACTTCAAATGATACAGCTGTTTCATAATTCAAATGGAAAAATCAAAAAGACAAGGAGTCATTAACACTTTTACCAGGTGTAATGGAAAAAGTGATTTGTTAGAGGTCTGAAAATAGGTCCTTTTTCCCTACCTATAATTATAGCTTTGAAACATATTATCTTACAGGTATGGCTTCAAAAGTGTCTTCCACACAGTGCTAACAAGGCCCACTGAAACTCCAAATGAGCAGGCAGAAGCCTTAATTACAAAGGTGCATATATTACTACATATCAACCCCTGCTGTTCCAATATTAATTATACTGTACAACAGACATTTTCTTCCACCCCATTTTCTTGAGCCTTAGCCCATTACAAAGTTAACTTTCTCCCGCTCGTTCTTCGCTTTGAGACATGTAGTGCATTTTTGTAATTCCTCCAATTATGGCATAAATACCAGAAAATGCGGAGAAGAAACAAGAATGGCTCTCAGTAGAGTGCATTCATCTGCCAAGGCCCAACATTTAATTCATTCAAGCCCAAGTCAATATCAAACTCAATAGCCCTGTATGACTCTAAATTTTAAACCACCCGTAACTGCCTGACCATAATTTGAGATCACCAGATCTGTAGCAGTCAACCACAAGGACAACAAAACAATGCAGACGGAATCATGATTTCCATTATGTTGTGGAAAAAACATGGCTGTATTAGGATCTGCATCAAATTGTACCCACTCATAGATACCAGCCAATCAAATACACTTGATGTTTTTCATCAAGATCCATGCATCATTCATTGAACATTTTATGAAAACAATCTTTGTCTAGATCCACACCAAAATTTTAATGGGATCTATTCTGGACCAAGACCCACGTTTCATACAAATTTGTTCTGCAATTTTTGTATAATCCTGCTGACACACTATACTGGATGAAAAATGACACAATGTCTCTGTCTGAAGTGGACAATTGTAGGGGAAGATGAGTAACAACTGAAACAATAACATATTTACATCATGGTTATGCGTTTAACATGGCCGACTATGAAAATTTAGGGTCGACATTATCCCAATTATATTAAAATTACACTTAAAACATACTACTAGTATCACTTTAACCTTACATATATTTGTTAGAAAACAAATATTTCTATAACATTATATCTATAACACTTATCAAATCTTAAATAAGTTATCATTAATCATAAGGTCTTCATGCACAAATAAAGGATGAATAAGTGGTCACCACCATCATCACCCTGTCGTCTTTCATCTGTAGTACTGGCACACATACGATTTGTTTATGTGGGAAAAACAATGTGCAAGCCGTGCCTTCAGCCTTCATGGAGACGTGCTCAGGCAATTCCAAAAACATTAGGAAACCAACACAAGGTGTACGTAAGTGAGCTAGACAGCTTTTTAAAGTCATTCATGTGATGATATTCACGATTATCTTTATTCACCGGATTCCCACAACGACATTTCACCACAATCGACTTATTGAGAGTGTTTATCTCATGATTCACAAATGGATGATTGTCCCATCCCTGGTTTAACATCAGAAGTTGTCCACTCAGAGGTATCTAATGAGAGAATTTTTAAAGGTACCCCCAAATCAAACTCCTTTATGACCACATGTTGGTGTCACCAGTGCGCAATGAGGGTAAAATGTGACACTGACATCACTGTCACTAGATGAAATACGGTATCCAGGATGTGAGGAAGGCTAACGTATCTGCTTGTGATCAAACCAAAACCACCTTCTGAGCAATAGAGACATTTACATTTGTAGTAGCAATAAAAGACTTAGTGTAACATTATCTTTCTGCATCTTAATCAGTTTAAATATAAAGGGGTGACAACAGTGCTTACTTCCTTAAAATTCCAAACCAAACATTAAACATACTTTGACAAAGCAATGATATATGTTGCACATTCTGAGCAAACACTGATGTCACATTCACTCTTTTTCTCCATTTATATATTTCATCTGGGTGTAATCAATCCTAAACAAATAACACATTTTATTTATGAGTAAGCCATGAATTCAGAAGAGTATGTAAAGTGTAAGAAAAATTGGGCTGAGCAAACTCAAACAAAAACAAGGACCACACAAATCCGACGTGCACCACACCTAAATATCTCCAGCAAATATGAGCAAAGTCAATTTCAGCCGGGGTCGTGCATGGTGATGCTCTCTCTGATATTGTAGTGGTCATGGTCTGTGTGTATGTGCTGTGGACGTTGAGTGGATCCAGCCAGGGGTGGAGTTGGGATGGGGGGCTGCTGGATGGGCCGAGGGTTTCTTTGAAGTCTGGATTCCAATTAAACCCCTGACTGAGTTCTAAGCGCAGAAGAAAAATGACTGAGGTACATGACATGGCCAGGTCCCCTCATCCAGCCAAGCCTTTCCATTTTGGCCCCTTTGTCTCCCTGCAGCTCCTAATATTTATGATCGCCCCTCCTGACATAACCCTCGCGTCAGGCCTACTGCCAGCCCTCTCCACCACCTACACCACCCCAATTGAAAAAGAAAAAACAAACAAAAAAAAAACACTGGAAGGGACTTGAAAAACAAGCGGAGGGCCAGAGTCAGACCCTGAGGTTTCACTGCTCAACGCAACATAAAGAATATTTGCAATATAGAAAGATGAAGTGAAAGAAGAAGCGGAAGAGGTGGAAGACAAAGAAGAAGATGGATGGAGAAAACGGAATGACCATTTAGGATGAAATACTCGTGAAGCAAATATAAAACAAAACATTTCAAAAACATGTGAAAGGTTCACTGACAATGAATATCACCATCAGTCTCAGGCCAGTCCTGTACTACCTTCATGGACACTGACTCATTTCCCTTTTTATGCTGTAAACACTTTCCTGTAAGCACTTGCATCCTGTTAGCCAACGTGAAAAAATGCAAGAATAAATACTAAAAAAAGAGCAGATCAACCACAGTTAACACTTACAGAAGACACTTTTTTATGTCGATAACAAAACAAAATCTTTGTCAAAAATACAGAAAATGTAGCCGTGGCACTTTTGTAAGCTTATTCTGCTTTTGAGAAGAATTTTCCTTGAAAACACGCACAACTAGCATGTGTGATGAAACATTATCATTTTACTCGACAAAGCCATACAACAGCAGTAATTTGGATCTCGGCAGCTGGTCCTTGGCGGTGAAAAGAGATGTATGGAATGGGGATCTAGCACAATGCCAATTTACCTTAGACAACACCATGATACACCTTACAAAATCCAGTATCTGTCTGCTACTCCACACAGTTTTGTTTTCTCTTGAAAAAGTGATGGTAAAAACAGTGAAGGTGCACCTTAGCTGGGGGACATGTTTTTGTTGAAAGCGAATGGAGAGAAATGGTTGATTTCAGAGGTATCAGTCCTGCAAGGCAACCGCAGGCAATTCATACCGTACCTGACACTGTGCCTAAAACACACTGCAGTTTCTCTGTTTTTTATTTCTGCACCTTTCGCACATGAATTCCATTCACTCGAGCACTCTGAACAACACACAGCCGATAAGGATACATACTCCATAATTCATTCAGCATTGAATTTCATTTCCTTTTCTCTTTGTTTTTTTAAAACATACACACTGCACACACCCTCGCTTCGTACCACACAGACGTACAAAGTGCAAAAGCGCACGCATGTATTGTTTCCCCTTTCGAACTGAGAAGTCAAACATATAACAACTCAAATACACAAACTAAACACACAAACATGCTCCGGAATAAAATATTGAAAAGTGCCACAGACACCTGGTCAAATACTCATACGATTCCCAAAGGAACTACCACGAATAACTACTTCCTGCGGGAGAGAAAAAAAAATGGAGGCAGCAGGATTCGAGCAGAAAAGAAGAGGTTTATATGATGTCTGTTCCAAGCAGAGATGGAGCGGGAGATGGGACGAAGCAGGAAGGGGTTAAGACCGTGAGCCAGCAACCTTTTATCACACTGGAGGGAGACAGGGAGCTGAGAGGCACAGAATGGTAAATATTTCAAGATGATAGGTGACATAAACAAAAGGTTTACTCTCATTCCCACTTTTTAAGTTGCAAAATTTGGGGCTGGTAATTCATAACCGCAGCCCTCGCTGACACACTAATACGGCACTGAAGAATAGGACCCTGCAACGCAACACAGGAAAAATATTCCCCCCATAAGTCTGTTTCCTCTAAAAGTCAGCAATCCTGATCATAAAAGCATTAAGGTTTATTTGTTGAGCGTCAATAAAAAAATGCATAAACTGACAAAACAGCAAATTTATTGTTTAGACCTGCAACTAATGATCATTTTCATTGTTGACTAATTAATCGATTTGTTGTTCAGACTATATAATTTCAGAAAACGGTGACAAATGTCAATCAGTGTTTCCCAAAGGCCAAGATGACGTCCACAAATTCTTTGTTTTTTGCACAACCCAAATATAATTATTTATAATATCAGATAATGAGTTTGATTCATTGATTTTTCTATCCAAATAATTACTCAAATCTATCTATTTGATAACTAATGATTATTGGACTAATTGTTGCAATATATTTATATAATATATGTTTTTTTTTAAGGTAAGTTACATACTTACTCACTAGGTCAAATAAAGCAATCATCAGCCATGAATCGATCAATCCTTCAAACTTTCTTTGATGTTTTTCTCACCTAATCACATCTCTTCCCCATCTGATTCTTGAGTTCTGTCCTCTACACGTTTGAACTTTTTAAAGAATTTTTTTTTTTTAGTTCCTACAAATGAATCCTTTTCCTGTCTCCAAAGCCGGGCCTCCTCCCTGTCAGAGACACAGCACTCGGCCTCTGCTCCATGTCAGTGAGCAGTCTGTCAGTGCGCCTGTGAAAGCCAGATAACCCTTTGATGGAGAGTACCAGTGGTTATTGTTGTCTGTACCCTCCACCTTCCCTCCAACACATATGAAGATTTATTGAAGGAGAGGGCTGAGCAGCGGGAGCCTGCACTAACATGGCAGGCCACGATGGCAACAGGAAAGGAGGCAGGAAGAACAGAGGCAGGAGGGAGACACACCAGGGGGTGATGGGAACTCCTCTGACCTGCCTGTGGAGGACACAATGCTCAGGTAGGGCCGGCCATGATTATCCGGCTGTTTGAGCAGGACAAATAATGATGGGAGCGCTCTTGCTGCGTGTCTTCCTCTCTAACAAAGGACGAACAAGTTCAACAAAAGAAAGCCAAAGAAGAGGCATCTTGAAAATCTTAAAGGAAATACAAAAGCGGAAAGTTACTAGAAAAACTGAGTGGAGTCAGTACATATATTAAAATGCAAAAAGTAGCCGCAGTACAAAATGTTTATTTTTCTGATACAATTATAAAACCTTGAATCTAGATTTCCTTTTTTCCAAAACGGCAGTAATAATCAGTCAAACCCATAATTACACTGATTATAAGTGTTAGAGGACAACAGTGTAGCATTTGGGTGAACAGGCCAGATGAAGGAGGGGTGTGTCGAGAAAATCATGATGTATTTGTGGCATTTTCTGAGCTGCTTTCTACCACAATATCACAATTAAATACAAGTATGTTCAATATAAACAAAATAATTGGTACTTCCAGGTGAAAATAATAACATGCAAGTGCAATAAAGTTGGTGTCCTTTCAATATGTGCACGTTTGACTTCTCAGTGAAGCTATAAACCGATGCCATGATATCAGGTAACATAATTGGATCTGCTATTAGTCATTTTCAATTTCCGCCTGTGTTTTGCATCATGCAATCTCATAGAGGTTTTCATACATTTCTAACATAAATTCATGTTATTGTGGCTTTGAAATACAAATAGGTGGGCGAACTGTTTCAAAAGCATAGTAAAGCAATGCAAGTGAGTACTGAGAGAGATGAGACAGAGAGACTGACCGACAGACGCAGACAGACAGAGAGGAACGGAGGAGGAAAAATTCGCATCAGCAACTCATAGTGCCCTCTTCTGCTCGCAAGCTGTATGATACAGGTAGCTTTTCTGCCTTTTGATAATCCCCCCCAAAAAAACAAAATAAAACACAAGTGTAAAGCACCTCATGCGGAGAAAAAGTCCTGCTTCTTTCTTTCTAGTCCTGCATATTACATGACAATTGATTCCTTTATTTATATACATGATTAAAAAATAGAAGTTTCTCATGTATCTGCCTGTATCCAATCCAAAAACCTCGAACATCATCTCCATCCTGGACCACATATAATGATTTCAAGACACAGTAAACAGGGACTCCATAAACTGTGCGACTGTTACCATTAAAAAATAAATGGCTGCCATGAGCCTGCACCGACGCTGACGTGTGACATGCAGGTCGTTGCACAAAACTGGGCCCCAATAAAAATCCATTTGCACAAAAAAACGCGCCGGCATTTGGTGTATATTTCAGTCGGTGGATCGCGCTATCTGCCTCCAAAATCAGCTCGAAATACAGAGAGAGGTGGCTACACAATCATCTCTATAGCCTGGACACCCTGGAGCTTCGGCTCAGTCCAGAGGCAACACTAACCCCAGCTGAGCGACAGCAGTCAAAACATTCTGGACCCCATGAAATACGTGTAGGACTGAACATCTGTGTCCTTCTGTTTGACTACCTGTTTGTGTCTCCGTATATAAATCAGAAGATTGTCAATCAAAATAGTTAGGTTATATGCGATCCACATTTTTTTAGTGTAGCATTGATTATGGATTTAAAGCTACTGATGTGGAGAAAGATAATATTACTTACATGTACACATCTACAGGCCCAATAGCTTACACTAAACTGATTAAAAAATACATAAAGACTGAAAAGCGTCAATAGATTGTTAATTATCAGAAGGGATAATGTTTCATTTTATATAACATTTATCACTTATCTGGTTAATTTTGTACAGTCAATATAACAGACTCTCATGGATATATATTCTGCTCATGTAAAAAAATAAACACATTGTTATTGTAAATGGCGCAAAGAGATGGAAAATGTGTGGCTATTGAAGTTCTTACACTGAATAGAACCTATTGTGTTAGTGAACCTTCATTGTGTCTGCATACAAAGACGACAATATATTGGCACACTTGCGGAGAATACAGTATCCTACATGTATGAGTGGGGTCCTCTTCCACTGAAATGTTAAATGTGTACACAAGAAAACCGATGGCGACCAGACATCTGTGAGGCTGTGAAATGATGACCCATTTTTAAACCCATATTTGATTACCTGGTTTTATTAAAATTGGATCCAAAGAGACCCGTTCCCCATTTGAATTTAATGAAGGCTGTGTGGCTGACAGGAGGCTTTTGATTTATACACTGTTATTAAATCCGACAAGAGAGCCAGCCAGGTAAGCAGGCAGGCAGGCAGGCAGGCAGGCAGGAGGTGGAGAGGAGACAGAGAGAGAGGGAGAGAGAGCAGGACCCAGAATCCTGGCCCTGCACCAGGCACAGCTAGACTCCGAGTCCAACAGCCCTCCTCTTCCTTCAGCCAGTCCCCCCCACCTCCCAACCCACCCCCTCACCTGCTCCACTCTGAGGAGTGCAGGAGCAGAGAACAGCCAAGGACACATGCTGTGTGGCACCCCTCTCTCACATCCCTCTTCCTCCTCTGATACCTCTTCCATTATTCATATTAAAATACAGACTGATATAAGGATGAATAATAAATGCAGTCAACACAAAACAAAAGCTGGCAGACCAGTGCTGTCAGGGTGGTCACTTGATAGAAAATGAAATTGTATTGTGTCTATTCGTCTTAACGAAGGGTTATATTCACGACGTAAACAAATTAAAAATGTCAGCACTTATTCTGAATATTCCTCATATTTCTTGTACTTCAGATGAAAATATTTTCCTTTTTGTTTAATTATGACGAATTATAGTTAATTATATGATATATCCTCACAGGAATATTGAGAGTCTGTTGATTGTAATTCAACATACTGAATTTATCAAGAATGGCTGGTGCTGCAAAATATGAAAACATACAAAAATAAAATAAAATAAATAAATAAATAACAAAAATTAATTTTTAAAAAATCAATTCTAAATGGAGCTTGATAACTCGTGGTTTTTTTGGAAGGAGTGTGAAACCTCCAGGAGCCCTGAGTGTATTTCCTCTTTGAAACTTCAAAGCCAAAGTAGCTGTCGAAAACACATCAGCACACTTACTGCAGGAGATACTCACACTTACAATCCTGGGCTACACTGCTACTAAAAATCAGAACGCTCACCTCGGCTAAGACACTGGCCAGAGCCTTTCATGACAGAGACAGTATCAAAAAGATAAATAAATAAATAAGGCTTTCTGTGATTTGCCTTCCAGGGTTCAGAGATGAACATGTGGAAGCACAAAGAATGGCTGTTCTACCTCCAGCTTCAGGAGCAGTGGGTGTTTGAAGCTGCCTGTGCTGACTGACTGTCAGCGTTTTCCTGGAGGTGAGTGTCCAGTGGAAGGGATAACTACCGGCCAGACACACTGACTAGACATTTACTCAATACGGAGAGTTGAATAAATTATTATACAGTAGCATCCCCTTAAAAAAATTGGCAGAAATCATGAGAGTGAGAAGACAAAAACGTTCAGGGGAAAAGTCTATCAGATTTCAGACCAGTGTGCCTCTTTTAAGCTGATTAGATAAGTGCCTTTATCTTTAAATGTGCTTTCTATAAATGCTGTCATTTATTCCAAGCATTTCAGACAGCATGAATCAAAATGTCCGTGATGTTTGCTTAGTGATTAATATTGTGAGGATTTGTCATGCACTGTCTCACAATTAATATGGGTTCAACACACTGAATGTCTGCCTGAATATCTATTATAAAAAGAAAAACGGGTGAGGATTGCATTTTGTTTTTAATGTTTTGCTCAAGCAGAGCACTGCTGTCATGCCTGCTTTTTTCAGGATGTCAGACAAAAAGAGAGGAGAGATGGAGAGGGAGGGATCCTGGAGGATGGGAGGTGGTGGTGGTGGTGGTGAGGGGGGGGTGGAGAGAGAGGAGAGATGGAGGGGCTGCTGACATGCACTTGTCTCCAATCTCTTCGAATCCATTGCACAATTCATCTGCTTTGTCTCTACTGCCACGGCTGAGGACAATCAGACCAGACGCCCATTAGATTCCTCATACTGCCCCCCTATGCACACCCACCCACCCCACACACACACCCCCCCTTTACCCCTCTCTCTCTCCCCCAACACCTTTTTTTCATGTGACATGCTGACTGAAGGAGAGGCAAGGCAATTCACAAGCCTCCCCCAAATGGGGAAATGTCAGGAAGGGAACCCACATCAAAACCATGTTGTCATGGAGATACAGTATGGTCCAGAAATTACAGACTAACACATGAGCACTCAGGATATACAATCTACACACACACACACACGCTTTTATGCACACACTGGTAAATACATTTGCTTTGTGGATTTTTTTCTGGCAAACAATACATATACAGTATACAGCAGAAGAAAGAGAAGAAGGCTTTTGTCTCCCAACACAGATTTTTTTTTTGTCCTCCACTAAATTTCCCTCCTCGACTGCATGTTTTTAGGTGAGTGTGTTTGAATGGAGGGATAAAACCGGCGATAACATTTACCAAAAATTCATATTGAAAACATTGTTGTCTTATTTTGAACACATAATTTTGTGAGCACATGTACACCTTAATTCTGGTCAAAACAAACATCGTGTTCAAAATGTATATTACATTTTAAAAGAATTTCCAGGAAGAATTCTGTTAAGAAAATTTAAATTTCAAATACAATGTAATTAATATATTACCTTTCCCACAAAAAATTCAACCTCTCTTTCTTAAATTATGGATTTCATGGCAGGGAATAAAAATGTCTTTATCAACACGATGTTTTTTTAATAAAAGTAAAAACCTGCATCCAGTAAGCACCATTATATTAGGACCTTCAATAACAGTGATATCGACTCCGATGCTTAACACGGATGTGTAAATGCTTCCGCTTCGGGGAAACTCTACAACAGGGTCACGTGACCACCGTGCACATCCGCGGTAGCCATTCCACAGCCGACAGTGTTATCAGACAAACAGCATCCCTGGAACGCTTGGCATTTCGATGATCTCTTCTCACAAAAAAAAAAGGCAAAAAGAAAGAGTGAAGTGAGGAAGAAGATAAAAAATGTGCTCTTTCACCCCACTTGTTTAGGAGGCTGCCAGCACTTTGCTTCAGCTTTTGAGCAGAACTAGACCAGCTCTGCCCTAGTGCAAGAGGATCCTCCATCCCAACAGCCATATTACATACGCTACCAGGCCTCGCTGGGGTCACTTTATTGAGGTTACTCTGCTCTGCACTACATAAAAAAGAGGAGATTGAGGGATATTAATGGTAAATGTGGCATAGTTACTGCTGTAAAACCCCTTCTTTGCCCTCCCTTTTTTCTTTGTTTGGCCAGAGGAGCTGAAGGCTTAGGGATAAAGGTACTGCTCAAATCATGAGACAGGGATAAAGCCAGGGAGAGATAGCGAGCTCTGACCCAACGACAGAGCAGTGGATAATTAAAACACCCAGGGCCCCCGAACTGCCCTCATCCATCTCTCCCTTCTTTTTCTCTCCTTTTCCTTCCTTTCGCTCACAGACTTAGCCTCTCTCTCTCCTCCCCGAGAAAAACACAAACACATTCTTACATTCTCAGATAACAAACCATACAAGACGACACAAATGCATATCGAGATGATGTCGGATTTCTAGCAGCGAGATCCGCCAATGACTGGTCCTCTGGGTAAAATCTACAGAAGCAGAAGCACACATCGGTCCCACTGGCTCTGCGCGATCTGTTTATTTTTCATTTTTACATTTTTAAGGATCATGAATGATTCCTGTCTTTATCTGATTACTCCCAGACAGTCTGCCTCCACTGCCTCATAAAAAAGCACAAAAGGATAGAAGACAAAATGGCACATAACCATGTAGTCCGTTTAATTTAACAAATGTCCTTCTGCCGCTGCTTATATTTCATTCATTTCATATTACATTCATCCCCACATTAATATCAGTGCAGTTTATATGGAAAAATAAATCTGGACTGAGGATATTATTATTTACAGGAGGCAGTAAATGAGTTGGCTTTTCAACTGGAATATATTCATTCTGTTTGGACAAACATCAATTAAAGAGGAACTGAGAGGAAATTAACCAGAACGTATAAGAAAGGGATGCATGCCAGAGAGAAGATCAGAGAGTTTCTCCACACCACCATGAAGAAAGAAAAAAAAGCAGCCATGTCTGTATATCATCTACGTATATAACAACCAAGCGAGGGACAGGGCATGTGTGCGTCTGATGTGTATGTGCCTGTCTGCTTATGTCAGGTGATCACAATGTTCCAACTATGAATTGCAGCTGCTAGCCGTGCTCTCAGGCAGGCCACACTGCCCTCTCTTGGTGGCTCAACAGAAATGCTGCTGGAGTCTAACAACAGTTGGAACATCAATTTGGGTCTGTTCTTCTACCTTTCATGCAATGTAACACTCAGAAAAACGAGAGCAAAAAAAACAAAAAAACTGATCTGTGTCACAAAACCGGTGCATGCGACTTCCTCGTGATTTACTCTTACAAATATTTCCTTTGCTTTTATATTTGATGAAGTGTGACTGACTGGATGGGCTGGTTAAAACAGAACTGGCTCCATATGTCATTTGTGTGGTCGTTGACCTAGCACGGCAGAGCTGCACAGCATCCTATGAACAGCCCGTGAATGAGGATGTGTGAAAGCAGTGCTGTGACTGGGGAATTGCAGCTCAAGAGAGGGGACCCCCACACATTGCCCAGACTGAAGTCATTACCGGCGGGGCCTTTGATTTCCACATGCAAAAACCTCAGGTGGAAGACCAATATGTTCCTCCGCTGTTGTAACGGTTTCTACTGCTGTGTTCATGTGGTATGGCTGCGTGACCATAGCGGACCGACTCAGAGAGAAAAAGGGCAAAGTGCGAGCACTGATGAATTTTGAATGTGTTGAAGATGATTTATTAGAGCACTTAAAAGAGCTGTAGGATGTCCTTCACACCCAGCTCGCCCTCTAATAGACCCCCGCGTGAAATGATACCATCTTCACTTACCATGGCACTGTTTACAAAGTCAGGGGGAATTTTTTCATACACTTACAGTATATTTCCTAAATATATGATGGTTATGGTGTATCTGTATTGTATGTGGTTAATACTAAGGGTGAATCATTGCTCAGAGTCTGTCTGCTTGCTGCTTGATTAAGATTTTGTTCGGCTGCAGCTAAAGAGGCCAGGAGAGGGGTCAAGGGGCGTGAGAAAAAAATAACCTGCTGCTCACTGACCCACTTGGTCAATGGCGAGGTTTGTGTGGCTGATATATCAGTGACTTTTTTCTTGACTCAGACAGACAAATACAAGTCAAACAAATGAACATAAACCTAAATAATACTTCCTTATTTACACAGCGTTTTGCCTTATTTAGCGTCAATGCCTACTCATATAATGTTTTTTCTTATATATTCTCAAAATATAATAGGTGAAGCCTGAACCGTCCCTTTAAATAGAGTAACCAGAAATTTTAAAAAGAGTAGTTCATCACTAAACATCATATATGCCAGCAGTTTTATGCAGATATAAAACAAATTTTTCATAATTAGTTAATACAGTCATAGTTTGAAAAAATGAGCCACACAGTAAATGTCTTATAGAGTATTTCCAATTGCTTTCTTCATTCAATAGGTAAAATATTTGTTTACTTCCAAACAAATTTAAAACATATAAAACAAAAGGCTGGTGTGTATTTTAACGGGCAAGCAAAAATCTACAGCTTGAAAAGTATAAAAAAAATTATCTAAAAAGATTCTATAAAAAAAGAAGAAGAAAAATAGGAGAGCACGAATATGCACATATATCAGCTTTTTTATACAGACACCAGTGAACTCACAGTGTCTCCAAATTGAGTGAGGGGTACCCACTGGCATCTGCCACCCATCATGGCATGCAGTGGCATTCAGTAGTGCAGCTCCCTGCACACCTGACTCTAGCAGAGAGGGTTAAAGTCAGCGACAACGGATCTAGCAGCTTTAGTCCCCAGAACAGCCAGCTTACACAGATAAGTGGGCCAGGCTGGATAAGCCTCACTAAAGTATTCTATTACAGTGCCAATTACCCCTTGGTAAATAATATGGGGATGTAGAGGAAGCTACTGACAGGAAGTGGAATGTGTACAGAGAGTCTAAAATAATCTCCTTTTTTTGTTTCCCTAAATAACATTTTAAGTCCCACACATTTTAATGCAAAACATAGGACACGTTTTTTGGGGTTTTTTTCTCAGAGAAAAAGTAGTTTTATTGCATATTCAACCATGCATGGCTCATGAAATCAGGCAGGCGATCACAGCCAGAAAGTGTTTCATCACACTAGCCCAGTGCAGCCAAGCCCGCTGTGGTCAGGCCTGAGTCAGGCCCTGGCTGGCTGCTCTCCAGTGGGGCCTGAGCAGCCTCTCACAGCAGACACCCAGAAACTGGGTTCTCTAATAGGGACAAATTGGCAATGTCTGTGCGGGCCGGTGCTGTGTGCTAGGAGCTGTGAATTGATAGTGATGCCTAATGATCCCCCTGGGTAGATCAATACCAATAATCCTCTTTCCCGCCTATCCTCCTCATTGACTATAGAGAACCTGGAGGAGCTGGGGAAAACTGCAGCCCAGAGTGACAGGGCCAGGAGTTCAAGGCAAGGGCTCCAACTCTTGCACATGCACGTAAACTTTCACTGTCCACACATACACACATAAGAGTAGACAAAAGCGAAAACAGGGGCCAACATAGGCATTTCATCACCTTCCTCAGACGCTAACATAATATTTAAAGACCACAGAAAACTCCAACTTTGGATCACAGCTGCAGATTTGGGGACAAGGAAACACAAACACCCAGAGAGTCAAATAAATACACATGCATTCCCCTCTACCAGCAACAATAATCACACACAACAACAAACCCCACAAACTGTAAGAATCAAATCAAAGCTGTACTATTCTAATGTACTTGGTGATCGATATTTATTTTCTCTTTATGCATTTATTAGTGTGTTCAATTTCACTGGCCAGCGGGGCCTACTCTATATCAATTATTTTTAAAGCACTGTAGCCACAGGCTCCCAAAAACTTCAATTGAGATGTGGTTTGTAACAAAGCAAATCTGTTCAGTAATGCAATTACACAACATATTCAATATTTTGCTCGGTGTGCTGTTTAACAACCAAATACTCAATCCTGATTCACAAAATACGACTCAATCCATCTGCATCACAGCCAGGGATCAATTAATTATTTTTTTTTTTTCTGATGCGTAGAAGAGTTTGGTTACAATGAAATGTTTACATTTTTCTGATAATTAAATAATGTGTACTTCAGCAATGGAAAATCCTGCTTTTATCAGGGCATTTGAAAAAAATATTTCTTTAACTAAAGGAGCTGTGAAGCTCAGGACATGTTCAGCAGTGCAAGGGTGAGGTGAAGCATGCAGTCCCAATGGACCTCTGTGTGTGCGCGTGTCCGTGCACGTGCTTGTGTGCATGTGTATGTGTGTTTAAGCTCTGCAGTCATAAAGCCTCACATCACCTTCTTGCACCCCGTGGTCGGCAGCTGATTACTCCCACCAAACACATCCATACACTTTATCCCAGCTGTCACAGTGCATACTCATTACCCCCTGCACCAGCCAGCTGACTCCACACGGCCACACCCGCCTGGACACGGCTCTGGGGCCACACGGGGGACGGCTGGAAATCATAAACTAGAAAAATACATTTACCAATTCTCTCCTCTCTTTCTGAATTCACCATGTTACGATTATGCTGCTTTTACCATTAAAAATGTGAGTTAAGAAGACCTCTAGATGTACTTTTTGTCAGGGAAACATCTCAATATCATTTAATTTCTAAATCAACCCTTAT
Source organism: Sparus aurata (assembly GCF_900880675.1). Taxonomy (NCBI): domain Eukaryota; kingdom Metazoa; phylum Chordata; class Actinopteri; order Spariformes; family Sparidae; genus Sparus; species Sparus aurata. Next base: position 25,755,734 of record NC_044190.1, read on the forward strand.
ATCTTTAAATAGTTATTTTATTTAAACTATCTGCAGATAAATCTATAAACTCCATAAATATTCCACTGACCCATCACGATGTCTTCATTAACTATTGATTTTAGTGTCAATCAAGTCAATTCCTCCACTCCAGCAAGAACTAAATCATGACCAAGTAGAAGAGACAACGATCAGGCCAGCAAAACTGAATCTGTGTAGTACATCTCAAATCGATACAAGTGGGGAGAAGTAGGGTGGTGTGAATAACGCAAAGTTTAGTGAGATGAGGGACATATCTATCTCCTCAACAAGCCCCTGTGCTGCCCTTGTCCTCAATGAGGCAGCAAGCCCAATTGTTACATGTGACTGAGGTGTGTGTGCATGTGTGTCTGTAGGTTTGCGTAGGGGGGTCTCTATCTTTGCCCGGGTGGTAGATGACAAGAGTGACACACAGCAGCTCCTGTCACACAGTAGGTGTTTCTCCATAGAGACCCAGGTGTCGTGTCTCAGATCTTTTCGGCTTCATAAAAACACTGCTTTAGCCAGTGCATCAATCGATGATATAGTACTCCATCCGCTTTTACTGCTGCCGCACACGCCAATTTGGTGCTCTGTGTTAAAGGCCACGACAATTTAGATCAAAAGCAAGTTAAACCATACCATATTTACATTTTAAGAAAAAAAAAATATCGGGCAAATAAGACAAAAAAGATGAGGGAGTGTAAATGGACAAAATATTGCCAGACCATGATAAAAAGGGAACTGAGATGAAGGTACAGCAATCAGCCCTGTGGTCCTCTAACCTTTTTCATGAGCAGGCCAAAATGGGAACAGATCCCCTTTTTTTGACAGTCTTCACACAACTCTTCAAAAGCAAACCCCAAAAAATACAGAGCTGCAGCTCGGAAGGGACAGCTCCGATCTTTCTTTCCGTTCTTTTGTTTTTATTAAAAATCATCTTTTTTTCTGCCTTTTTTTCTGCCCTTTATTTAAAAAGTTAAAAATATCAGAATAGAGAAAAATCAATAAATCTTTTTCACAAGAAAATGAAATATAAATACAATGCATGTTTTGCCATTTTGCCAATGAATAAGAGTCTGTGTGTAACAAACTTGTGTGCTGACACCAACACTCAAGATGGTAACAGTCAAATATATATATGCAACTAAAAAATGTAAACATAATAAAGCTCAATGCAAACACAGATGTGGTGTCATAATCAAATCAAGCTGAAAAGTTTATTTTAATTAATGTCCCTGAGATGACTGTAAAAGAAAACTCATGCCAGTGTCACATCCCTACTTGTTCCTCTCTTATTTGCCCCTCATCCCCCCTGTCCTTGCCTCCCACTAAAGCAAAGTGCAGCGCTTAAACAGGAGCATTTAATTCATTACATCATTATGTCATCTCATACTAATCTGCGCAGTGGCCTCCACTGCTTTGACATGCAAATGGATTAGAAAAACGTCTGGGGAGGTAAAGGGGAGGAGGGAGGGGGCAAAACAGCAATCATCACGTCTTGTCAATGGGGTGAAAATATGCCCTGAAGCTGCTCTACTCTGTTTTTTTCTCCCGTCTCTTTAACTGTATTTTTCTATCTGTTTTTTCCCCCATCACCCCCCTCCCCCCTCCCCGGCTCTCGTCTTTTTCCTTCTCTATCTTTGTCAGCGAATGCCCCAAACAAAGCAGCGGCAAGATCACACCAAACGCCAGCAATCTGTTGAGGATCAGGCTCCCTATGGAGAACATATAAACAATAAAGCGTGTGGCACACACTCACGTCGAGCCCCCTCCCATTTACACATGCCCCTTATCTGCATATTCACAAAAAGGCCCCTCTGGCTTTCTCCTCATCAGCAAAACCCCTCCCCGCAGCCTCATCAGCACACGCCGGTTTGACTACGGAAAAGGCGGGTGGGCTTGGCAACGTGTGCCGGCTGGGACCACACACACGCACACATCAAGGCGATACACAAGCACACACAAATGCACAAAATCAATTTTTGCACACGCCGTATACAAATGTGCAATGGCAGAGTAAACAGAGAAATCAGAAAGAGAGTTAGTGAGATCTGGTGATGTGAGCACTGGCCATGCTCATCTAATTTCCACCCCTCCTTCCCTCCGTCGCCCCCCTCCTCCACCCCCCCTCCTCCTCTCCTCTCGTCTCTCTCTCCTCTCATCATCAGGTACCTGGTGACGAGCGGCCCGTGATAATCCACAGCCTCTAACCAATCAATCAGCAGCATCGTAATCAGCAGCGTAGAGAGGGAAAGAAAGAGAAAAAAAAAGCCCATAACTTACCCTGGGTCGCCTCCAGTCTGCTGAGCACAAGTAGAGGTCTGGTCAGGGCTTTGGCTGCAGCTATGTGGACTAGTTCACCAGAAATATGAGAAATACTCAGATTCTATCCCCAAGCCTTGGTTTTTTTTTGTTGTTTTTTTTTTTTTTTTTTTTTATCTAAATTGATATTTTTCACTGCATCATAAACATGTAACCAACATATAAAGCTCTCCCCCCTCCCTTTTCCTATTTCAGTCTGACTCTCACTCTACCTCTCTCTATTCCTCCCTCACTCCCTTCCTGTCACTCTCTCTCCCTATTTCCCTCTCTCCTCCCTCAGTGTCTGCCTGTTGCAACAGTGTGGACATATACACACACACTATACAGTGAAGATATATATTAAGAAGCATGCATCTCTGTGCAGAAGATAGGAAAGGCTCGCTGGTGTGATATCCTGCAGATCTGCTGGACCCTGCGTGTCTGTGTGTATGAGTTGGGGGGGTTGTGGTGGTGGGAGGGAGTAGAGAAAGCAAGGGAGGGTCAAAGCTAAATGTTCTACAAAGAACAGGGGGACCGAATTGACTTTTTTTTTTCTTCTTTGAATCAAACACATATTCCCTCCCTCCTCCTTCCTTTCTATTCAATGCTCCCCCCAACTCCATTGTACCCCCACCCCATCCCAAACCTCCCTCCTCCTTCCCCATTTCTGCTCATAGGCATTCCCTCTCCAGACATCAGCATCCTTTGAGGGGGTTAGCTGTCTCTAGGAAGAGGAAGAGGTAACGCCGCCTAGCAGCCTTGTACATTTTGCCTTGAGGGTGAGATAGCTGAAAAGCCATGCGCTATCATCATTTTTTGAGGTGTGCAGGAAAAGTAAAGACAAGAAAAACATACTGGTTTTACATAGCTCCCCAAAAGATCTGATGCTGAATTTAGCATAGGATTACACAAAACCTCTCTTGTGAACCTCTGAACAGAACCCCCATTTCTACAGACTCTGTGATTCCTCTCCTCCCCCTCACCAAAGAACGAGATGTAGAAACTCCATACAACCTGCAGCTAGGGCATGGTGCCTAAGTTTAGTTCTACAATAGAGCTCAACCAAACAGGCACACAGAGAATGAAATGTAGCAACATTGCAACTGTTCAAGGGAGTCTCTCCGCCGAGATATTCATGAAAGAAGATATACACTCTGTATTTTTGTACTGCCGTACATGCAAAGATCCACCGTCTCACTGTCCTGTTGTATCAGGATGTCAGGAGGAGATACGTCAGGGTCCAGCCACAGAACATAGTAAAGAGGCACCCCTGTACACTTGCGAGGCCCTACTGGCCTCATGCAGACAACAGCAAGGTGCTGGCTAAGTACTGTAGCATTGCGCCGAGAGGGAAAACACAGCCCAAATGAAACATAATGATGCCCCCCCAAGGACACGTGGGGATCCATCTCTTACTCATATTAAGGTAGCGGTGGAGAGCGAAGGGAGGGATGGAGTGAAAAGGGAGTGGAGAGGGGGTCTGCTGGTACCCTCCGAGTCCTATCCTGTGTGTGGTGTTGTTTTATTAATCTTGTGTATTTCCGCGGCTGCAGCCCACAAACCCCTCAACTGTGAGTCCCCTCTGCCTCCTTGACCCGCAGACCACACCCCTCCACCCTCGTGTTCTCTGTCAGTGCAAATAAATACACACACAACCGCACATGCGCACGCGAACCTTACGGAGCCCAACAATTTGCTCTGGCACCTTGCTCTCAGTCCAACCTGAGCAGATTACTCTGCATGGGCCCCCCCCCCCCGTGAGAGGAGGGAGGTAGGCTACACCAGCAGAGCACATGTACTCTTCAGTGGCTGCACAGGGATCCATGGCGAACGCCTCTGAGTACAATACAATGCTGGACTGCCAGTCAAAAAAAAAGGGAATACACACACACACTGAAGACAACAGGCAACGCCGCACTACCATCAAAATGGATAACTACACTACACAGAGTGAATGTCGTTACGAAACTCCAGAGATGAAACAATAGAGGAGTGGAGGAGCTAAAGTGCACCGGTGTACCACGCTAGATGAGAAGCCTCCATGTTCTCAATGAGGAGAGACAGAGAATTTACGCAACATGGCAGCCCTGTGTTGTAATGCATCAACCCTACTGAGAGCAGCACTGTCACTACCACTCTTCATCATCAGCAGGAGCAAAACACCAGCCATGCATTGTCTTTGGGGCAAAAAAAATGTGTGTGTGTGCGTGTGTGTGTGTGTGTGCGTGCATGTTTGCGAGTGTGCAAGCATGCAAGAGTACATTAATGTCTATTTGTGTGTGTGTGTGCACATGTGCTGTGTTTTTCCGTGTTATGAATGTGTGTATATGTGTCTGCCTTCACGGCATCCATATTAAACAGTTTTGGAGGTGACTGTGCTTCCCTGGATGTCATGAATATAAGAGAAAGCATCCATCTTCGTGGAATACAATTTCACAGGTAGTGACAGTAAAACTGACTCTACCCTCTGACTGCAGACACACAGAGAGAAAGAGACAGAGGGTGGAGAAGGAAAAAGATAGAGAAACGCAGACATAGACAGACGAGGCTGCCAGCCATCTTCTGATTTTCAGCACACTGCCAGGTTTTCCAGCTGCATCCCATATTAAACTTAGCCAATCATGTTCTCATTGGATAAATTCCACTAAAGGCTAACCACGCTGATTGATCCAGCTCGATTCAGCGCATGCTGACCTTATTCAAGCTACAGTTTCTGTGAAATGGGCCTAATGTCTGTTTCAAACTCATCAGAGAGTCAGATATTAGGGCACTTTTCAAAGTCTGTCCCACGCTTAACTAGTAATTATAATTTAACAGAGGCAAACTTCTAATCGAGGAAAGATGTCTGAAAAACTTCTGAACCTGAAAAATATATTTAGAAAAAAAACCTTTATTCATATCAAATCTTAGGGAGGAGAAATGTTAACGTTGATTGACCTCATTCTGAAAGAACAACCCCACACAGCACAGGAGAACCTTTTCCTCAGCTGAGCAGCATTGAAGAACTAAGAACGTGCAGAAATTATCCACATTTCACATTTAAACTGTGTGAGCCTTCGTCTCTAATTAATTACCTGAGAAAGACACATGCATGTCTTCATTTACAGTGATTTTTCATTAATGGTGTGAAAGTGGAATTGCAGGTGGGAACTTTTACAATTATGCCAGGTACACCGAGTATAATTAATCTCATTAAGTAATCACAGGGAATTCTTCCTGTCTTACAGGAAAAAAAGTCACAGTATTTAACACCAAGCTAATTATCTTAATCATGTATGAGATAATGAGGTAATTAGGGCAATTAAATCACAATTAACGCCTAAAGAACAAGTGATTATTTCATCCACAGAGACAGCCGTGGGTTTAGGTGAAAGAACATAAAATGAGCTTTACATCGACTGTAAAAAAGAGGAAACAACATCATGCATGTAACAAAAAGCAATAAAAAATAAGATTAGCTGAGGAGCATGAAGCGTGACTAATGGTAAATGACAGCTGTCTTAGAGGCCATCACTCTTTTTTTTAAGGATGGAGGGAGATACCCCTTTTGTCACAGCCAATCATTACAGCCTTGAACATAAGCAGGGAGAACAATGTCAAGTTCAGGTTGAAAGAACCAAGTATCCAGGAGGCAGAAAAAAAACTGCACTAAAAGAAACATGGCTCACATATGAAAACAACTACAGCTGAACTGACAAGCAGCAGAACCCAGATACAGAGAGTAACAGCAGTGATGGTAACTGGCTCCTGCCATCTGAGAATCGAACCAGGAGGAAACATTACAGTACACACTCCGCTCGCTTGTTTTCTGCTTCCTTTGCCAGCGTTCACAAGAAAACATGCTTTTCCTCCTACAAAATTCCTGCATGTCTCGTGGAACATTTTCCCATTAGAAAAAAAAAAAACGAAAGTCCATGCAAAGGAGTGTTTTTTTCAAGTGTACACACTGTTCCAGATTTTCTCTGTTCAGTCAGTTCACCTCTAAAAGATGAGCATGTAATTCTCAGAAGAAGACGACATTTTACTACCACGTTTTATTTCAGGGCTCTGTTTCCGTCATTGTTTTTGCGTGTTGGTACACGTCTCCTGCCGGATCTTATGGATATCTCCTGTGTGTTTTCTGTGTGTTTGTGTTATTCTCTGGCTTGATTGTGTGACTCCATTTCTGACCGTTGCATTCGCTTCAGCGGGAATCTCCAGGACTCGCCGCACGCTCCATGGACATGAGTTGATGAAAAACATGAGTGACAAGATTCATGGCTATCAGAGCAGCTGATGAAAATGGTAAGGCGAGAGGAGGATTCAGAAAAAAATGAGTGCTTCTTCCCTCTTTTTTTTCATTTCTTTTCAAAGGGGAGACAGAAGATGAGGAATACAGATATGTCAGGAGGCAGAGAGGGAGAATAAGAAATAAATAAACAAACATCCCCCTCCTCCTGTCCCTAAATCCTCTGTACCCCACGCCCTATGTCAGGGTAAAACACAAAGAAAAATAAATTATCTTTTATTATGGACATGAAGACCATCGCAGAAATTCTAAACAATTCGAATAAATTATGCAACAGTTAAATTTCCAAGTTATAATAGAGAAAATCATCATATTCAATTAATACATAATAATTATTTTTTTTATTATAAAAATGTTGAATGGTATTTATAGAGAGAATTTACAGTTTCAGTATTTTTAAGTAAACAAGATGCAACAAATTGATAATGACAAAACTGATATCTTCATGAAAACAAAATTAAGAAAGATATATAAAAAAAATATATTAAAAATATGAAACAATGTTAATTCATATTAAGAATGATTTGAATAATTTCTGTGATTACATAAACAGTGCAAGAAGAGACAAAACTGCAACATTTCCTCCCTTTGCTGGATGACATCAGTGGTGTTTTCCACTGCTTGGTACAGCACAGCAAAGTAAAGCATGATTCGTTCACGCTTGACTTTGCTGTGCCGTGGACACGCCAGGGATTTTGTCCGATCAGGCTGTGACTTCGGTAGTTCGGCCAGTGCTAAAGCATAACAGCCTCTTTCACTTTCGGCTCCCTCAGTGGGATCGACTGATTCCTACCAGATGCATCTGTACATAAAATACACCATTAGACTCAGCCAGGGGAAATCCCTCTGCTCGGTTTAAATAAACAGTAAAGCATGTCAAAATAAAAATACAGAAAACTAAGATGTCGTAATTTAACATCAATTCGACATTGTGATATACACAGTAGATGAATTGTTTTGTCGAAGGAAAAATTTGGTAATAAATTGTCTACAGCTGAAAACTCATTCTAATGATTCTTTTCATAAAACATTTTATATTAAAATTATGAAATTATTATCAAATTTAAAATGCACATATGTAATTATATTGCATAATTTTTTATTAGTTTAAAATAATTTGTGACATGTTTTTAAAATTTACATTTGAAATACGCAGGAAATATATAACATACAGACACCACCCAAATATCTGAGATCTTTTTTGTGAACATCAATCTGAAAAAGAAAAAAGTGCTTAATACGCACACACATACACACACACACACACACACACACACGGACACTATATAAAACTTGATAACATGCTGTTTCACCACGATATGAAGAAGTATAGAAATGGCACACGTCACAACACCTGTGCTGCAGCCGACTGAATTGGTGCTTCAGCAAGGGGGCGAGGGGCGCAGGGCTCCAGGGACAGAGGGAGGAAATGGCTGCTGTGTTTGTTTGAGAGGAGGTTAGCAGAGGGGCAGACTGGATTCTGCTGTGGCCCAGATTTTCTCCAATCCCTTTTGTCTGTTCACTCCATGTTTGAGTGGCTTTGTAGAGAAATTGCTTTTATTGTATCCACTCAGGAAAACCAAACGCAAAAAACATCTCCAGCATTCAGTCAGAAGACAATGCTCACAAAAGCGTCGAGGAAATGAGTTACCAACCAGGATCAACGTACCAACAATGCGCCATAGTTTCTCTCAGGTGTTCTAAATGACATCTTACTGCTAATGAATGCCTCACCACATGTTGCTCCTTCAAAGAAAACTTTCTCCATGCGTGACGCGCCTCCTCTGACAGTTTCTGGATGGTACAGGAGTGGAAGTATGACCACAGAGGTAAATCTGACAGTGTAGCGATGAAGACAAAACAAACAGCTGTTTGTCTTTGAATGAGGGCACAGAGGAAACACTCCTCTGATCTGGAGGTTGATAGATGCACAGCCCAGACCAGAGGTAATATAGTAACGGTGCTCCACAGTAAACTACACAGTGGCAGCAGCCCTCAGTGCCTTCCTGACCCACTGTTTAGAGAGGGGTCACAGGTGAAGTCAGTAGCACCTCACTGAAGTACACAGGCCCAGCAGTACCTTCCCAAGGTCAATAAGGCAAGGTGCGAGTACCTGAGAGATACTTATGTCCAATAAAGGAGGCTTCTCTGTGAACAATAAAATGAGGAAGGCCTTTAAATGACTGTTTTAGATCCTGTGATATTATTTATGTCAGCCTCACTAATGAGGGGTCAGTCTTGCCTCATTTGTAAAATGACTAGTATGTCAATTCAATTTCACTCAATATCAATTTGAGACCAATAATTATTAATCTTTAAAGATATAAATTTGAGACAAATAACTATAAAACAAATCATGATATATAGACAGTCGGTCGGACAACCTGTTTTCAGCCTTTAACCACTATGTACATGAAACTTCTCTCAAGATGTGAAGGAAATTAACAAAACAAAATAACAGTGAAAGCACCAAGAGACATTTGCACAAAAGCAGTATCAGGGGTCATACTGACTTTCACTGAGTACGCGAGCAGGTTCCATTACCTTCAGATTACTATGCAGGGTTCTCTCGGATGGGAATCTACCAAAAGAACATCTAGCAGAAAATGAAAGGCTGAGTAGCACAGGTGAAGCCATATTCACTGTGTAATTCTTTAAACTGGGAGAAAGCTTAAAAACACCAAGAGGCAGAGAAAACATTTCAGATATTGTCATTTCTGTATGCATTACATTTTGCAAATTGTGAAATCATTGTGAAATCCAGGTTCAGAGCTCTGAGGCTGCACACATACAGACGAAATAGGGGCATAAAACTGAAGCATTACCATTCACGTTATTATACACAACGTTTCCTATTCCCCTCTCTTGGCTGAGCAATTTCAATGGCTCTTCTTCCATGCCAGGAGCATTTGTGAACATAAATGATAACACAGGCTTTTACAATCAATGTGCACTTCCTTGTTTTCTGGCTTTAGGAAAACTATAAAGCCCTGCATCTGTATGTGTTAAATGAAGTGTGCAGCAGCCACATGAGTGTGTGGACGTGCATGTGTGTGTGCCCGCACGCGTACATGTGCATGCTCACTCACATATGTTTGAATGTGCGCTGAGGAAGTGGCAGACTAAAGCTGCATGATGGGGGAGGACACAATATGGTGGGTTTTTCCATGATCATATTCATATTTTTTTTCTTTTTTTGGTGGCGTGACCCAACGCCATTTCATCATGGACCCCTAGAAAGACAGCCCAAGAGAGATGCAAGATGCAGAGGGATAGCAACTGCACAACAAAATGAAATGAGAAATCAGAGAGGTGCAGAGAGAATGAAGAATGAAGTCAGAGGGGGGAAGAGAGGATGGGAACTTGACAAGAGAAAAAGAAAATGATACAGGAGTGCTCTCTTATTAATGCTAGTCCACCAGTCAATGAATCCAAAAAAGCTCTGTGGTGTTGTAGTGCCTTCTCAGAAAGAAGGACATGGACGCACATTTTAAGGTTAGATGAACACTTCACCTTGTCCCTAACAAAACAGACGTCTAAATCCTGTTCATTTGCAATTCACTGACTCTCTCATGTTCCTCTTCAAAGACCAGCCAACAAACAATTCACGGCTAGTCGGTCAGTCCTCGCTGTAGTAATTTTTTGTTGATGTTTGCCTGCACATCTTTTAATGTCGAAAGTGTGTCAGGGTGAAGATGTCGGCTGAATGCGGGGTTATCCTTGGGCTTATCATGTCAAGCAATACAAATTCATTTCATATTCATCAGAATGGTTGTTCTCTGCAGGGGGTTCATGGCGCTACCTATCCAACTCCCCCTTTTCTCTTTGATTTGGCTCATTTGAGCAGTGCGGTCCCCGGCAGCTTGTTAGAACTGCCACCTCGGTGACTCTACCCCCTGGATTGAGAGGGGGAGGGGGTGGGGGGCGATGGGGGAGATGGCAGAGATGGAAGGGGTGCTCAGAGGGGTGTTGGGGGGGGGGGGGATGATAGGTTAGGGAGGCCTACCCCTGAGCGCTTTCTCAAGTCACGGGTGAGCAAGCAAGGTTCAGTGAGTGGAAACCGAGGAAACCTAAAGGAGGCACACCATCTACTGGCTAGGTATGGGTACTGCGGTGTGCTGTAAGGAAAGGGTTGAGGAGAGAGTATCCCCCTCACTGAGAGGTCAATAATATAGCCTCTGTCTGCTGGTAAAACTGTGCAACTGTCCGCATCTTGACATGCCACATTTATGAACCCTTGACAGATTCAGATGACTTCACTGCCATGTCTTTTGCAAATAAATCTATGCTTTTATACTTCCAATGCCTGCTGGAGAAGCTACAAAGAGACTTGCAGATACAAAATGACTGAAAATCAAACCATTCTGTAAAGCGACATTCAGACAGGAGCTGTTCCTTTTTTATTATTACTGACAAGGTGCAAAAATGATCCCTTTAGGTCAAGGGAACAAGAGACATAACTGCCTAAAATTGCCCATAATGGCTCACATATGTAGCCTGGCCTCATTTTTGTGTCGCTAAATTTCAAATGCTCAAATGCATACCTCTATTTGACATGGCAGTGAGCGAGTACCGCACTACCTACTGAACACAGGCTACATTGGAGGAAATTAATTCATAAAAAGTGGAATCATTGTTCTTCAACCTTTTTTCCAAGGTCGTGTTCATTTATCACAGCGGGGTGTGCAGTACAGAGTGGACAAAGGCTTGAATATATAATGGCAGGCATAGGATAAACAATATGGGCTGTGGGGATGAGGGGCACAACATATTCAGCATCAAGACTTGGCCTGATTAGATGTCCAGACATGCCATAACCTTGGGGATCTGCCAGCAAAAAAGGGGAGCAAGAGGAGGGGTGGATCTCGGGTGGGATAAATGCAGACAGACAGAACTGTGCAGACAGAAACACAAGCACATGAGAACAGAAAGAGAATGCATGGAGAAAACCTATTCAGAAAACATTTTCATTTTCTTCCATCTGTAAATATATAAAATACAGTGAGGTGCCATTACTGAACCCCACAACCCCCCTCCATCCTCCCTCTTCACCCCATGAAAAAATAAATCTAATTTTCCCATCCCTGCCACAGAAACCCTCTCGCAACACACACACATGCATGCACACCCCCAGTAGCCCCACCCACCACTGCTCCCAGCCCACATTCAACACCACAACCCCCCCCCCCAGTCCCTTCCATCCTCGCTCTCATAGTGATGCACCATTTCTTTCTCTAAGCAAGGCTCCATTTTGTAATAAGTTCTGATCAGTGTTTCAACCAATTTGCATTCAATTCTAAGAAAATGGTGGAAAAGCCTTGGCGGAGGAGAAAAACGCTGGGGATAGAGTAGCAGAGAGGCGCACAGGGGAATAAGAGTGAATTATCAAATATCCAGCAGGGATTAGTGTGAATTTATAGTGCTGTGATGCTGTAAGTTTCGTACGGCCGTGTATGTTACATGTTTATGGCTGGCTGTCACTGTTTTCATGGCTAAGTGGTCAAAATAAAAAAGCTTGACTAGACTTTTATGCTTATTTATATTCCGCTACAAAACCTTGCTAAGTGCTAAAGTAGACAGGTAACAATGTGTATATACTACCACGCTGCGCTGGCTGATAGGTGAGTCGGACAGACAGAGGTTGGTTTTCTGCTGTCGCTGCCTTTACAGTGTGAGTTGAGAAAATATACTTCATACAGCCATTTACCCCAAGGGCAGGCCAACAAAAACACATAATCACAAAGGTTAAGCTTTTGAATAAATAGACGATATATACAATACAGAGTCATACTGTGTGCAAAATCATTAACACAAATCATTCAAAATACCAGGGCCACAACTAAGGATTCATTTTGTTTTCAATGAATCTGCTAATTTCTTTCATGATTAATCGATTAAACCTTTAGTCTACAAATATCAAAAAATTGTGAATAATGTTCACCATAGCTTCAAAAACTGTAAAGTGACATTTTCAGATTGTTTCTTTGGTCCAACCAACATTCCAAAACCCAAAGACTTTCAGCAAATGATATGATTGAAGAAGCTGGAACCAACAAATGTTTGACATTTCTCCTCAAAAAATGACTGAGGCCATTAATCAATTATCAAAATACTTCACACTCTAATTGACTAATCAATTAACTGGCTAGTCATTGCAGCTTTACTTTAAAGAAAACCTGAACTATGACCGAGCAAAAATATACTCATGCACAAAAACCAAGCACCCTTTAAAGAAGTACACACTAGCAGAATAATCACAAACTCATAAACTTTAAACTTCATTTTGCACAGCCTTTAGCAGTGACACTTACTCATGGTCAAAAAAAAGAAGGTGACAGCGTGAATTTTTTTCTCCACAGTCAATTGTCTCACACTGAGATTGCATTAGCTATTAGCTACTGATACACACTGTGGCAGATAATGAATGTGATCATCCATGGACACGGTAACGATTAAGTGTGACCACCATAGCACATAATGTGAAACTATTACTAAACTAGTGCAGGGGTATAATCAAACTGTATTACTTACAGTAACCTCATCTTAACTGTGTCACATGCTGCTGCATGTTGTTAAAATCAAAAACAATGTGCAAAGAAAGGGCTATCTGAGTATTTCAGTATAAAGTGGATGTGATAGCATGACTGATACCTTAAACTACTTCAGAGAGCTAATCCAGCTGTGCAAGTCAAGGACCTGAGCTCCAAAGACATGTGACAGGAAGTCGAATGGAGGGCAGAACTTCCTAAGGTCCGTATCCAGCTTTGACCTGAGTGGTAATGGCTAGCTTTTTTAGTGGGAATGTTAATGGGTGGTTCAAGTCACGTTAAGGGCTGTAGAGATAGCCAAGTTAATTACAACATCGCTGAAGACAGTTTTTTTCTGAATCTGAATAAGTTTTTCATTAATGGTGTCACAGAGATCAGCAGTTATCAGTACCTCCGGAGGGATAGCAGGGAGGGAAAACAATCACCGATTCTTTCACACAATTTCACCATCTAATTTCCGACCATGCATTTTGGAGCAAAATTAATTTCCTTGGCTATCTAATAAATCAGAAACAAGTGATTGCTGTTGGTGCCAATCCAGGCAGGCACAATGAGATCTCTCCGCTCCGTTCTGACAGAATGAATTGCGTCTCCCTGCTGAAGCTGAGACACGTCATGCAGACCGGGATGTAAGTCTGCGTGGGATCTCCCTCTTCAGCCATTTCCTCACCATCACACACACTCCAGCTCTCATTCATACAAAGGCTTCACTCTTCCTTTTATTAGAAACAAAGTCAAGGCAATAGCTCTGTAGTCTGATTGATTCCGGGAGTTATCCTCCATCATTTCACTACTTCCTCATTAGCCCACGTATTCTATGATCATCCTTATCAATCTCATTGGTTTAAAACCCGAAATCACCCACCCTTGCATGCGTAGAGGTGCATTAGGGTTATAATATTCAGTGGTCTATATGATATGCTGTATGCTACATTATACATGCAGCATCTTGTAAGATTCAATGCATGTTTTCCGCATGGCTTCCCTCTGAAACAACTGGGGGGTTTTGAAGATCAGCTATATGCTAAAACGCCTCAGGCTATCTTTACAAGGTTATAGAGCATTAAGAGTGGGAATGCACACCCAGGGAGATGCAGGGATGAACCCCCCCCCACACACACACAGATACATACACTCACACACTAATACCACCACCACAGTCTGGACCTCAGCTCTAGGGGCAGTCCCTGAGTACAGCCTTCAGAGACATTGGGGGTAGGGTGGAGTGTGAAGGAAGGGTTAAACGACGGTGTTGTAAAACATTTATCTGCTTCAGATAGAGCGTTAGATAGGTTGAACCTCATCCCCTGCCATTACAGAATTACCCTAACCGCTACCATAGTGTGGCAGAGCATAGACACTGTGCCCAATCCCTCTCCGCTATCCTATTGATTTTCACACCCTGAGACAGTGTGCTCCCAAAGGGCAGTAAATTATAGGGCGTTTTACAGGGAATTACACCTGCACCGGAAACTTTACAGGGATACGGATGTCACGGACCTCTCTCGCTCTCTTCCAGTGACTATTGTGAGAAACTGGACATTTGGAGCTCTATTCAGTCATTTCAGGCATGCACTCACACAACCACAATAAACAGAGGTTTCCTTCGAGCAGAAAACAAATGTACGACCTACATCTGTGACATTCAAAGATAATTTATATGGCATTTTACCTTTATGGGACTGTTGGTGGTGCAGGGACAGGAAACACTTTAACAGGAAAAGAAACAAGGGCCATGACACGTGACATCCTCAGCTGGGTTGGAATTAGACTGATGCTCCTCCAGAACTGCCTCATTATAAAGTTCTTTCAAAAATCTGAAAGAGACAGTTCACCCCAAAATTCTAAAAATGCCCATTTACATTTTATTGCAACAAAAACAATACATGCAGCACAGGGTCAAAAAAGGTGACGCCAGAAAATGTCAAAAGTAATATCAGGAGAATGGGCATAGGGTACATAGTAATGATCAAACAAGGAGCTCAGAGAAATCAACACGGCATACAGTAGTAATACTCAAATGTTTGTTGGATCAGCTGAAGTTTGAGCTGAGGTTGATGCTTTCTATAAATGCCTCTTTGTTGTTTATATTTCACTTTTTGTTCTGCAAATGTTTATGTATGTGTAAGAGAGTTCGCAGCTCAGAAACATCATCGTGTCGCACCAAAGTTATTGACGGGCGAAAGCCTTGAGGATAGAGGTTAATACAGTGGAAGTTAACACTCAGCGGGGAATCCAACCAAAAGCACACATTCTCCCTTAAATGCCTGAAACAAGATTAAAATGGCAGCTTGACAAAAACATAGACTTTTATCTATGTGCCGCACTGTTGATAATTCAAAAGGCACCGAGCAGACTGTTATCCATCTTCTTGCTCAAAAGACAACTGTGCAATAGATGGGCAAGGTATAATGCCAAGGGGGTATCTCTATAGTGGTTGAGGAAGGAATCAAGGAAGGAATTATAGACTAATAAAACTTCCTTAACTCTGCAACACCTGGATATATATGGTTTCTTTTCATTTCTTCTCCCGCTCCACTCACTCCTAGTAAAACTAGCTCTCAACACCAGCGCTCACTGACCTCAGGATAGCCTCGCAAACATGAAAGACCCTTTATCTGTTCCAGGTGTGGGCTGACTCACGCTGTGAGTGTGTGTGTGTGTGTGTGTGTGTGTGTGTGTGTGTGTCTGTGTGTCTGTGTGTCTGTATGTCTGAGAGAAAGTGAGTGAAAGAGATACAGATGTTTATGCATATGAAGAGACTCTGAGATCCACAGATCCACAGATCCGATCCACTAAAACAGGAGAGCAATGTGGTATTGTAGATCGCAGGTAGGATTAGGATGGGTTTCTGTTCACCCTTTCACCTGATCAGATGTAGTTTCCTGCTTTTAAATGTTAAAAAAAAAACATACATTGCCACGTCACTAGACAAGAGGGCTGCAGTTTTTCCTCAGTGGACTTGGTCTTGTCCACATGAGAACAGATTACCGAACCCAAAGGACCACAAACACAACAGACAACGCTGCAGACTGATAAATACAAACATACACACTGATGCAGTGCAATATGGGCGCACAGAAGTGACCCCAGCCCCTCCCCCCTGTCTCCCTCACTGTCTGGTTTCAGGTTAAACTTGACCCCTCACACTTGACCTTTGGGGCTTGGCTCAGTGCTGGATGAGCGGCGAGAGATGCAAGGGCACAGCTGTGAGGGAGGGTCCACAGCAGGACAGACTCCCCTCTGACAAAGGGAGAAATTCAATTGGAGCGTATTAGTGTCCAAGTAGTTGAATATCACTCATTGTGGCTAACTGGAAACATCTTTTCTTCTGCGCTCTAGGCAGCTTCCATTAACCTCTAAAACAGTGGGAGGGCCAGGGTTGGGTGGGTCACACAGAAGAACTCGCTGCTTCAACTTTGCCAGCACTTCTCTGCGGTGCTCTATTTTTAACCTGTGATACATATTGCTGTGGTCATTATTTTCAATGTTTCTGTCCTGCACTGTCAAACGGCTTGCAGGTTTGATGTATGAACGGTGGTCCATCACTTACATTGTTCCCCAGGACAACCAATGAGTGTGTGGTTCCCTGCAGTGGGCCAGACAAAGACAGATAGATGGGCCTGGCTCAGGCCATACGTACCAAGGGACACTTCTCAGGACAGCTTACAAATAGGACTGAGAGGGAAGGGATGAGGCTGAATAAAAGCTGATACTCCACAGAGCTGCTCAACCCATAACTGTCACCTCTGCAGATTGAACAGCCGTCCTAAATGAAGATAAACTATCGATCCACAGAGTAATATCTGGTGTTTGGTAAGTCTACAATGAGAAGAAGAGATGCCGGAGAAAATATTCTCTTACAATTTGAATATTGATCTCTGCAGTGAAACGAAGACTTTCCAAACATGAGACAGGAAAAGAATTTAGGAGCTGTATCCAACTTCTCTCGGGGAGCTGCTTTCGAACAAATTAAAAACAAGAGGAAAATCATACTGAAATTGGGTCCCATCTCACTACAACAACCCCCCCCCCCCCCCCTACCTCCACGCCTTTTCCCCCCTGCCATCCCCAATGTCTCTTTTCTCCACAATCAGTGTCAGAAGAAGCGGCGAGGAACGGTTTGTGAGAAACACTTATCTAGCACAGCGGCAGAGCCCTGTTCCTACACCCTTTATCTCACCAGGAGATGGAATTCAATATACAAAAACCCCATCATGCAGCAGCATCACGCCTGTGCTGGGGATAAGGGCAGGGTTGCCAGGTAATTGGTTGGTGGTGGACGAACACAAGGTTTGAGACTACCCGTGGAGGAGTGGAGATTACAGGAAGGGGTGGAGGGACTGGGTAACTGGGAGTCAGTAAGGGGGGAGGCAGGGAGGGAGGGAGTGGTTCTTGACAATCTTTCTCCAAATCCCCCCCTCTCCTCCATCCACCCATCCCTTCCCCGCCTGCTCATGTAATCTACAGTCCCACAAATGTACATGTGTGCTTGTGTGTTGGTGTGTGTTTTTTTTTTTTTTGGTTTCAGCACAAATAACAAAGCATGTCAAGTCTATCTGTACAGCCTGTGAGTCACAATGTAGCCCCCCAAAGCCTTTTTTAAAAATGGAAAAAAAAATTACATGACTTTGTTTCTATTATACAAGTTTGGATTTTGCATCCCGTGTGCACATTAATTAAGAAAACCCCTCACATCCATGACATTTAAATTAAAATTAAAGCAGATAATGTCATAACAAGGACTGAATATCATTATGGGGCAAAAATAATTTCTTTCCTTTGAGATAATATAAAAGGGGTTTGGAGGGTGATGATCACGCACATGGAGTAAGAACAGTGAAAGAGGGGGAGCACACACAGGAAATCCACCGGCACACCATTTCCCGTTTCCCAGCGACTCCTCAAGATAACAGGCGCAGAAGAGGGAGAGATAAAGGAACATGTGAGAGAAAGAGAAAGAAAAAGTCATTTCTCTGATTTATTTATGATGCAATGAAGGTATGCTGAACGCATCAGAACATGCAGCAGTGGTCATACTGTCAGGGAAGATGAAGTGTCTTCATAGTCGACTGAGCGAGCGAGCGAGGGAAAGAAAGAGGGAGAGAGAGAAAATTAGAGGGAGAGAGAGGCGAGTGGCTATACTGCAGAAGGGTGTTAACCATCTCATCTCTACCGCACCACCGCACTCGCCACAAAATGGCTACTTCGTTCCTTCTGACGTCCGGCACCGGGAGGGGGGCCATCTGAGCAGCCGCTATCTCATCTCCCACCTCCGTAGCCTATTCTTCAACCTCAACTATTTCTCATATTTATGGACTGGGTTCATAGAACACTCTGCTGAGTGGCTTTTTGCCTGCACGTTTTTAGGAGAAAATAAATCTGTTTTTTTTTTTTGTTTTTTTTTTAAGCTCAGTTTAATGTTCTGGTAAATTACAAAATGACATTAAACTTGAGACGTTAATTTCTCTCTGCAACTGCAGAGCAAAGATCTTGTACATACTTTACCAAGAACAATACAAGTAAGTGAACAAAGACCAAGATTTCCACAGTATTTCAATATGAAGCTGATTGTGTCAACTCAGAGGAAGACAAATTTACCGGGAAAAGGGCATCAAAATACCAAGCTATGCAGGCTTTCATAATATAATGAAATGCTTTAGACCTGCATAAGAAAACATTAAGCAGATGTGAGGGGGAAAAGTCATTGCAGGTGGTGAGCTTACTGCCGCCTTAAACACAGGACATGAGTCCATGTCCAGGGCAACATCCCCCTCTGCAGGCAAAGAGAACACAATCACTTGCTACAAAAACCTGTTTTCTAAACTAAGATGGAGCCTTGGAGGCCATTTCCTCCATTACTTTCCATCTATTTCATGTTATTCTGCTTTCATTTGAAGCCCACTTAAGATGGTTCACGTAACAAAAAGAAACATGCTGCTTTGACGAGAAAAGAAAAGCCAATAATTCACATTTTTAAGGGGTGTAGATCACTGCACAGCACAAGAAGTGTACACATGCAGCCCACCTCAACCCACAGTAGTTACATAAGAAGCAGGCCTACTTCAAAAATGTTGCTGAATAGCAAGATGAAAATAAAATTGACTTATTTCCCCCATTCGCTGGTTTAGCCTTAGTTCTATTCATTCTGCTCTTAAAATCATGTGAGCTGAGCAATTTCCAACTGAAACCACCTTGACATAACAAATATGTGACCAGCGCTCCACCTCCTTGTACTGCACCAGCAAAGATTTATTAGCAGTTTTAAGCATGGCATGCATATGAAAAATAGTAAAGATTTATGTAATTGAATGTGTCACAGATGGACCAAGTTCAAAATGCTCAGTCAGAAGACCAAATTTGCTTCGCTTTTTCATATCATGCCACTCCAGAGAATTAAGAAAATCCTGGAACTGAGCGTAAATGTGCTTCCAAACTTCGAGGCCTGCTTTGAATCTTCACCTTGTAGGTGATAAAAAATTGGAAGTCTGCAGCTTCGATTCATACGAGCTTGAGAAATACAGAACATGTTCATCTTTATGCTGCAAGAACGGAGAAGGTTGAAAAAGTGGAGCAAAGTGGATCTTGGTGGCAGGATGCCACTATAAGACTCTGCTGATTTGAGTTTTACAGGATAAATATGTCACACAAGAACCACTGCTGCTTTTCACCTTTATACTGAAAGCATGTTGAGAAAACTTTAAGACCAGATACAAGTTAAATAATTTCCTGGCTGCAAATCATTTACAAAGAATCCTCAGGAGGCATAACAAATAAAATTGTTTCTCTTCGAAACACGTTTAGCCATATTTCCACAAAGTTAAACTCTATGATGAATATTAAATACTGTATATACATTACTTCTTGTTTGCTGTATTACAGAAAGCAAACAGAGTCCTTAAGCCGAAAAAACACCATACAAGTGTGTTATTTAACCTCGAAAATCGAAAGTCGTTTGAGAGTAAAACTTCAAGTGTATAGATGTGGTCGCTGCATGATATCAAATCATTCTAAAAGTTAAAAAAACAAGCCGATCAATATGTCTACATTGTCATTCTGCTCAGAAAATTAAAAAGATATAAGCCTGATAAAAAAAAAATCTCCTGTGCTTATGTGGTACCATTTTTTTGCCACAATTTATCCAGCGATTGACCTGGCACTTCTCCCTCTGTGTTATGGAAGATTTTGCAGCTGAGCCCTTGAATCAACTGATGCTTTAGCACAAGCCCCCAACTCCAAGGTTATTTCTTCAGGATTTCCTTTAAGTTCTTTAAAGAAGAGCTAGAATTTGGAATACATATTATACATAAAAACTCAGTCAAATAAACTAACAAAAGTTAGGGGATCAGCAGCATCAAAGCATTCCTGGGCTGGCTCGAACCACATGATGAGCCGCGTGTCTTTGTGAGCAGAAGCTCGTAGATGTTCAGCACATTTCAGAGCCGGGCTTTAGATTTTTTCGGCAGATTATCTTTTGGTCTTTGAAGCCCAGAACCCACCTGCTTCAATCCCAACAGCGTTACTCCTCCGGTTTCCAGGCCGTGGTTCCATTGGTCAACATAAACAGCACCTATGAGCCGTACCCTCGGGGGAATTCCTACTTATTACTGACCAAAGTCTGTGCAGAAGCTCTGCACTGATCTTCAAAGAGGCATATGAAATATGAATCATTTGGGAGAGATGTTGGAAATCTAAAATAATTCTGTGTGTATGGATAAGTCAACATGTATCCTTGATCTTCTGGTATGGATTAAGATTCAAAAAGAAACCTTAAAAGTCTGACAAATGACACTGCCAAATAAAATGTTGTTAACTGAATTTGGGTTCGAACACAGACAAATCTCTGCAAACACAGATCAAGTTTATACATTCTTTTAAATGAATAAAACCCTAATCAGTACCATCATTACACTGCCAACAACCTAAAAAAGTTTTCTTTTTGTTTGTTTTTATTGTTATGTAGCGACAAGGGTCTACAACTCACTTTACGTACAACAACCCTGGTGCTGTAAAATGAATATTAAATGAACCTTTGTACCTTTAAAACCTTTGATATATTGTAAATTGTATACATAAAAATACAAGTTACAAGGCTAAATGCTGACAAGGGAAACAACAATCTTACAGTTTAGGCCTTTCATGTTTTAAAACATTTTATGTGTTATAAATAAATCATCATTTTGGAGTTCAAACATTATTAGATACAGCATCCACACACCTGTAATATACAAAGACCTCCGTTCTGTCTTCCTTTAGTTGGTTTCAGCTGTATAACAAATTCAGAATACTCATAAGTGGACTAACTGGGCCCAGAATATTGATAACTCCTCCAATTAATATATCAAATTCATTCATTATGGCTACTTGTTCTTATACACATACCAATGCACGGAAATATACTTCATACTGGACCCTGTGTGACTGACTTCATTCTGATAGTCAGTCACACAGAAAAACTGTGTGTGTGTATATATATATATATATATATATATATACACACACACACACACACACAAAAAGACGTAAGACAACAGACCTAACTGCAAGACAAATACACATAAATCATTCGTTCACAACAGCTGAACTGGAGCAAAATGTCAATGGAGCCACATGGAATCACGACTGATGAGAGCAGGAGTTAGTAGGCAGGGGCCTGAATGAAAAGGGGTCATCTTGCATGCTACCTTCAAGGTAGAATGAATAATAAATGGGCTAGCAATGGACACAGAGAGCTGCTATCAATATTTTAATACTTTCACCTCTAATTTCAGACTCACTCTCCCAGATTGCCACCAATGTCCCAATACATATTCTTAACCTTTTCTTCTTAGCAGACTGCACGCACAGAAACTGTAATATACATCTTTAGAAAGAACACAGAATTCCTTTGCCATGGCACTTACGTTTAACTTATTTTTCCTTGCATGGTTGGTGATTGCAGTGACATAGCACACATATTTCAAGTGAGAGTAAAATCATTCTTATGAATTAGCATGAAATAGTACAAAAGGCCAATCTAAGAGGAGTATTCTTCACTACTATTATGCAGGCATTATTTGTAGAGATTACATTAAAAGCCTTGACATTTCTCGGCAAAGCTAACTACAGCAAAAAAAATCAAAATAAAAAGAATAAAGAAATTAAACTAAATGTACTCAAACTTAATTCCTTTTAACTTTTGTGCTCATGCACTCAGGTTCAAACTCTGAGGGCAAATGAGATACATTCCTCAGCCAGGCTTTGTGTGTAAATCCTTTTGTCGTCCCCTCTCTCATAAAGTGTCACTGTCCTGATTACCCTGCAGTGCGGCAGACAAGCAAATGGGCGAGCAGCGACGGGAGGGAGCGGGGTGGGGGGGGGGGTATTCGAATGAGATGCTCACTGACCCTGCCACCATCACAAACCACCAGTCTGATCTAATATCCTGACTGGCTGAATGAGTGGGTGGCTTGGTACATATCAGGCCAACTCTCCCCAGCTGCAGAGCTTGTTTCAGCATCAACGACTCTCTACATACACAACCCAATCGTTGGTCGTCAACGGTGGATGAACTACTTTGAGGGGGTGATGTCTCTGCCCCGACAAGATTTGAAACAAAAGTAAAAGCAGTTCAGAAATGTTACTTGCAACTTTGGATCAATCCTCACATGTAGACACACACATCCCCGCCCGCAGGGCTTAATCCCCTACATTTGTTAAATTCATATAATTCTGCACTCTGCATTGGATGGCGCCACTTTAAAGGTTAGCAAATCAATATTCCAGACGCTTGTCATTTATTAACACAAGAGATCTGGTTGGATAATGATGACTGTGCCAGCATCCAGAGACAGTTCTCTGCAAACAGGCCATTAAGCGCTGCAGAGACCGTAAAGTAGAGAAAGGGACTCTAATTGAGAGTATTATTATTTGTCTATAGAGCCGTCACCTTAAATAACACAAAGCTCTTCTCCACAGCGAGGCCTGTCAGTCAGATTTGTGTCCTTGTACCACTGTCTAAACCATTCCCTAGTTAAGTGCTCAGTTCCAATCAACCAACAACTGAGGTGAACTTAATTTTTTAATTCAGCATAGTTCGGGAAAGTTTGTCCCGTGCCGAGCCCCTCCTCTCAACCCACACATGCCAAGGGTAAGTTGTGTAGGTACTGAGTAATGGATTTATTCAACCAAGTCGCATAAACTCCAGTGCCTTGGCCAACATACAGGCCTACGCACCAGCGCTCAGAAGTCAGTAGAACGGACAGTAGCGCCAGGGAGCGGATGCATCCCATGTCTGTTCAGATTAAATGAGAGGCTGACGATGTTAATTAGGCAGAGTAAATTTACATCAGCAAATTATGTAAGCAGCTAGAAGAGTAACAAAGCGTGATACCAGTTAAGTCACAGCTTGGCAAACGCTGCCCTGCCACTTCATGCTGATGTGGCCATGGTCGATCAAGCAGAGAAGCCTCAAATGCCAATTAGACATGAGTGGGTAATTGTGTCGGGGGGGCTGGTGGCACAAGGGACTTTGTTACAATGTCCTGAGGCACTTTGTGTTTCCATCCTTCTCCGACATAGCAAGTGACACATCTGAGTTCACTGATAGGGAGAGAGAGAAGCACTTCCCTCTCTGCCTTTCTCTCTTTCACACACCTCCTTTAAATGCTCTCTTCTCCAAACTGCCACAGACACAGTAAATAAGCCTGTATTTTTAAGTGTTTTTGCAAAAGGAATTTCTGATTTCTATTTATGAAAATGAAGACACTGCAGAGTGACAATACAAACTGAATAAATATAACTGCATAATGTGCTACACACATTGTTTGTCAGGTAGCTGATTTACTACACAATGACAAAAAAAGAGAACCCTTAAATAGTGGCACTCCAAACAAAAAAAAATCATCCTTTGAGTATCAAATCCTCACCCGTTCTATGCCTGAAAGGTAGCAATATAGGTTTGAAGAATATCTACAATACAACAGTTTCCCAAAAAGATAAGTCAGTTTTCATGTTTGTAAATATGTTTCAAAACAATATAAACTTCTCCTGGAGCATAATCAACTGTTAAGAACTGTCACTGTATAACTGTTGAGAATATAATGAGCATACAGATGAACAGCAGAGAGCTGTAGAAGTGGTTTCAGATGCTTTTGGGTGGTTTGATTGTTTTGTCCCCGCTGTGAGATCTTGCTGTGAATTCATGCTGACCCACTGCTGCTGTGCCCTGATGGACAAAACTTTCACAGCCACATTTCAAGTCTACAGTGTCTGATATAATATAGACCCATTTCTATCCCACTAACATTTCAAATTGTAAATATGTACTCTCATGTAAACAAACTGATCAGTAATCGTGAGCAAATTATACACTGATCGCTGATTATTTTAACTCTTGTGAAATTTTCTTGTTGACACCATGGCTCCTTTTCATAAAATCCTTTTATTAGTTTTGAGCAAAAGCTCTATCGGTCACTGTCGGTTGGGTCGGCATATAAAAGTTTCCCACCCTTTGGTGCCCACAAATTTGGCAGTGTAGGTTTAGGTTTGTGTTCATGTGTGGAAATGGGAGTGGCCAAACACAAAAATGAACGTGGTGTAGATGTGTGTGGTCACAGTAATTGCAAATAAGCGCTTGTTACTGAATGCAACAACACAACAGAATCAGTAATTTAGTCGATTCAAACCTTTTTAGCTTAGGCAAAAAATTTCACAATAAAAATAATTTTATAGTATTAATGTATAAGAGAAACCCTTGCGGTCTGGATTGGAATGGCACGGGAGTCTACTCATGGGTTGTTCTTTTGCCATGCTAAGACTAAAAGCCAGTGTCTCTCTGAAGCATTCCTGTGTTTCCATCAAGCCCCGGCTGTGATGTCCTCTCTCTCACAGCAGGCCTTGGTAGCCCAGTATGCCTACCCACACCTCCGCTTTCTCAGCCGCTCTTGATTCTAATTGGCTCGGACCAGTCTTATGCCTCCGTAATCCCTGCATGCTAATACTCCAATGGTAACATTCTCTCACCTAATGGCCGCACAGTAAGAGGCCTTTTCAACCACATTACTTCTTATTGAGTTATGGAGCCCCATCGTTCCAAATAAGACAAATTTAATTGACCGAGTCTATAAAAATCTCTGTGCTGCTGTGAAAGACCTGTTTCTTGGGTTTCTTTATTTATTTATTCACTCTGTTTTCCCGCCTTGGAGAGTGGAGCCCTGCATGAGGCACGAGGAAATTAGGTTTATTCCACTCCATACAAAAAAAGGAGGGATGCAGTGGAGAAATTCAAAGGTTTCAAAATTAGATCAATGGTCTCAACAATCAATCAAAGGCAGGGTTCCTCAGGTGTCAGCCTTGGTTGTAAGTTCAAAATGAACCTTTAAAACAGCAGGTACAGCGCCACTCTTTAGTGAACCATGCGGGGGAGGGTGCCAGGGCTGTGGAAAAAGTGGACAAAAAATGCAACCATGGAGAAGCAGGCAAGGCAACGATGTTAATGTTGAATGTTAATCCTATTTTTTCTGTCTTTTTGATGCACTCAGAAAGGTAAGTGTGATGCTTAAATGTGAGGGAAAGGCAAGCAAATTTCCATTTCATCTATGAGTCCAAGTTCAAAAGACATTTAAAATTTACAGAGACAGAGCCGGTGAAATGGAGAGACTACAGCTGTCAGCAAAAGGAGTTTTAAAGTTAAAAAAATGTAAAAAAAAAAAAAAAAAATGCTTCGAAAACTTTTAATGCATTTTCCATAAAAAGTAAAAAATGTTTGTGCCCCTTTCACCCACAATACACGTAATCCTGTTACGACTACTTAAGATATTGAGCTCAGCGTGATACTGAAGTGATTAACCAAATAAATATTTCATCCGCTGTAAAAGCTAGGGATTGAATGTGCTAAACCTTAAAACACTGGCCTTAAACTCGCCTGTTGAGAAAAAAATGTGATAATAAGAAGAGAAATGGCTGCCATATACTGAGGTAATCCTACCAACAGAGTGCTTCCCCTGTGAAGGATTTAACTATTCCCAGCAACTAGATAAAACAGATATTATATTGCAGAGCAGAATGTGCTGGTGTATGTGTGTAGGCACTTTGCTGTACAGGTAAGGTGAATGTGTGTGCATGAGGGGGCATAACCTCTGTCTCCCGTTAGAAATGCTGTGATGATGGTGGTGGTGGTGGTGGTGGTGGTGAAGGAGTCTATAATTTGCCCAGGAGGATTTTGCCGCCTTACCATATTTTAAAAGCAGCTGAATTAACTTCATGTCTATTAAATCCTGTATCAGGACATATAATTCCTTTTTTTATTCCCTTTTCTCAACCTTTTATAAGAATTTCTATCAATCTCATTTTACGCATGATTACAGTTTTAATGAATGATGGTCAGTGTTATTGCTGGGGTTAATCTCAGCTTTCTCTTCTTAAATGCTGGTAACTGCGCTCAACACTGCTGATAAAGGTGACGGAGAAAAGACTTTAAAAAAAAAGCAATTTGCTTTCCATTAAAAGCATTCTTTAATTCTTATATTACTAACATATTTAGCAATGCCATCATGAGAATCGTGAAAATGTGACAGTTAATTGCCTATTACTTACTCTGATTTATCAAAACATTAGATCAAAGCCCCCTGATGGATTTCATTAAATGCTAAATCAATCCATGATTGATCTCAAAATTCTTCTTATAAGTCACGTCTTATAATGGTCAGCTCAAAAACAACCAGTATAGAACTAGTGCCCCAGATTGTGCCTAATGCTCTCTTTTATTTTTCCACAATATCAAATGGAACAAGAACGCCTTAGAAGAAGTCACATTGTAGGGCATGCAAAATTAAGAAAGGCAAATTTGCTAAAAAAAAAAACGTTATGCTACAGCTTTTTGTTTAGTTTGACACAAAAAGGAACATTTTCATGGTTCTCATTTTTATAAGAGAATTTATTTATAAGAGAAGTCTGCTGATATCAGATAATTGTTTCTGATCTGTTTTTTGGATACATGGGAATGCTTGTGAGTGACATGCAAGGTCTGTATGCACACCAAACATGAAATGGTTGGTTGGTTGGTTGGCTGGCTGGTTGGTTGGTTGGTTGCTGGACAATATGGCCTCAAAATAATATTGCACAAATATTTGGGCTACATCACAATAAACTATATACTGTATAAATATATGGACATTTCGAAATGTCCTCAAAAGCACTTCATAAATGCAACCTCAATAGCAAAACAGTCTGTTAAATTAAGAAAATAAAACCACTTCACTGAATTGCATCCTTTAAACAGGAAACACTCATTCAATATCATGATATAATGGTATCCAAAATACAAGACAATACATATTTTCATATCACTTCAATCAATATACTGTCCAGACTTATTTTATAGTATAAGTATTATCATACTTAACCAGTCATGTTCTATCCATTTCTTTAGTCCTTGTATTGTGATAACTCTGAATGTCTTATTATGCCCTGTTACTTTCTCAAACAGCTTTTAATAGCAAGTAAGTTCATCAGCACAGTCAATTACTGAGCTCATCAGGTGTATACAGCATGAATTCAAGCAATAATAAGATGAGGCTACGAGTTAGGAAGTACAGTGAAGTAAAATATCCTTGAAATCAACATTCAAATGCTCGAGCAAGATGAATACTAATGAACTTTAGAGAAGGGACAGCTCAAAGAAATTGGGAATGGGGCAATTAAAGAATGCCTGAAGCAACTTTACAGAGGACAAAGCATCCAGCCTTTCTAATTAAATTCTGTGGCAGACACCTGGCCTTTCACCTCCTCTTCCATTTCCTCAGTGCTCCCAAGTGGCAGTCACGAAGAGAGGCGTCTCACAAGCTTCATACTCCTCTTCTTCACTCAACCTACAAGAAAAGCCTGTCTTATTCATGAACAAATGCTCCCAGCAGATCTAATCAGCGGTGGTGGACTGAGGTCATGGAGTAGATAGATATCACAACTACTATTTACCACATATCCTTGACTCCCCCAGGATATGTCCAACTTAAAAGTTAGCAGCTAGCGACAATTCAAACTAGGGTAAGAGGCCTGTTTTGAACCTTTAAGAGGACCTTACTCATGTTACATTGGAATGTCTCTGTATAGCTAATCAGAGATACACAGGGGGTAAACTACAGATTTGCCTGGACACTTGATGTCACAAAGACCCCTTACATCTGAAATCTGAGACTGACACACACCACACACTTTTGGCAGGAGGCTGGAGGGGGCTGAGGCGAGTTCTTGGCGATTAAAGGGAACACAGAGTCCAGGATAAGTGAGGTTTCACAGCCTTGCTCCTGCAGGGATCTCTTAGAAGTACAAGACAGTGGAGAGGAACAACTGTCAAAGGGAAGCTCCCTGGTAATGGTACGGAAGTTAATAAAATGAAGAAAGGTAATGGAAATTGGTTTTAAACCACTGGCCACATTTCTCCTGAGATAGAGATGGCTTGGGCTAATGAAGCCTGACAGCCCATTCCACAGCAGTTCCACACTTACAGCACATTCACCTCCAACACCGTCTCCTCCCACCATCAGGACAAGCCAAGGTAGAGAGGATAAAGTTACAACTTTGCACTGATTAACTAGTCCCTGTTATCAAGTTATTTAACACTCAATCGAACTTGAGAGTGTGCAGTGGCAGCATGGTCCTTTCACATCAAATACACTGACAATGCCTTCGTTCTGCACAATTGACTAAGAATTGCTCCAGCCAAATGCCAAACTTTATTTAACATTAAATACAACAAAAAAAATACATACTACTAAACCTGTACATAAAAGGTTTTTAAACAACCACATTATCTATCTCTTTCCTTCAGAACAGTGTACAAAATGGTTATCCTTGGGTGCTCACAGCTCACCTAGAGGGCAAGCCCATGTACCAAGGCTGAGTCTTTACTGCAGAAGCCAGGGTTTGGTTCCAGCCTGGGCCCCTCTGCTGCATGTGATCCGCTCTCTCTCCAGCTCTTTCCTGTTTTTCTTTTGCTGTACTATGCAATAAAGACCAAAGTCCCAAAAAATAATCTTTAAAACAATTACATATCAGCCAGACTGAGTGATTCACATTGAATACAGTTTTTTCAAAAATTGTGTAAGATCCACACAGATTGAAACTAAATAGCACTGGCACCAAATCTCTAGTATCAGGAGAGTAAAAACATCTTGGTACTAGATTAGAATTTCCACGCACTGTTCACTAGTGATTAGTTCAGACCTTAGGTGATCTATTTACCATGGAGAAAACTATTTTTAGACAATTAACACTTAAGGCTTACCTAATTTTTTTAATGAAGATTCTTAGGGTTAATTGCATTGGTGCTACTGTGTGATAGAATAAGGGCAACCATGTCAAGGAGGAGAGAAAAGACTCAAGAATCCTGAACTGAATCTGGAGTTGTGCAATGTTCGCGTACCTAACAAATCCTCAAAATTAACGACAGAATATGTAGTCTGTCCTCTACAAGGACACACAGAAATATTTGTCGATCTGATGCCACAATAAAAAAAAATGCTGAATATCGGCACTGATAATCAGGCGGGACAGTAATCAGTCTATCCTTTCCTTGCGAAGCAACCAACATCACTTACAAATGATACCAAACCCAGTAGAAAAATGTATTTGTGTTAATGATGTAAAAGTTTCCAAGTTTTGGGAAAGAAATTTTGTAAACTTCAGTGTAATGCTGCTGTATACATTAAGGTCCAAGTCGGGCCATACTACTACTACTTACCAGTTTTTAGGAAAATAAATGGATGATTTTGGTAGTGAAGATATTGGCCAGATCACAGACAGAGTTCATTTTTTTCAGAGGTTTTTTTTTGTTTTATTGATCACAAGAGTTGAAATGCTTGTCCTGCATTACAAAATATCTAGGCTTTTCACATCACATGGTAAAAGGGAAAAAAAATCTTTGGTGGACAGAAAAAAGGGAAAGACAGCTGCTTTAGCACACTCAGGCTCTGAAATGTCTCTGCCCACTTATACTGTCCTGCTGTCTACTTCCTCTAACCTTCTCCACTTCCTTCATCTGTTCCTGTTCCAAGTCAATGTGGAACTAATGCATTGTTTATTCCCCCCAAAGACAGTGGCTGAAGTGTTCTGCTCACGCAACCGCTCTTTATTTGTAGACACTCCACCCAAAGAGTGATGGGAAAAAAGTTGGGCAGGGGCTATGAAAGAGTGCTTCACAAAGTTTTTCACCAATTTGAAAAACTTCTTTCCAAAGATTTGTATCGCTGTATTGTTTGTATTAATGATTGTGTTTTTTACAATACTGTATTCATGTATATAGCATAAAAAGCATCTTCACTTGGAGCAAAATTGTAAATAGTATGAGAAAGAAATTACAATTGCAATCATATATGCACAATTTACAGATGCTTTAGAATAGTTACTCTACACACACCTTGTCAAAAAAAAAAATTAGTATGATCATTTTCAGACCCGTCTCATATCCTGTTCAGAGAGCGGTGGTGACTTTGTTTAAGTCAAATGAGTGGCGAAAAGCCGAACATTTTTGAGAGAGGCCCAGCCAGTTGCTTTGGGCACAGACATCTTCTTTCATTGAGTGTAATGCATGCTCTTTCATGATTCTTTTGGTGATAAGAAATAATCTAAGATTGCATACGCTGATAAAGGTCCTCCTGCACACTCTAGTGGAAACCGAAGGGGAATGTTTGAAGTGAAGACATCGGGGATACAGCAGTCCCCTGTTACTCAGAGCATCACAGACAGAGAGAAATACAATCTAGTCCCACCTTCCCTGAACATTCATAAATAAAATAACTAAGACAATCCCCACAATGCCACAGTGGCAGGAGAAGGAGGCATTGCTGCTCATAAGGAGGGCAGCCAGGGGAGAGTTTGAATCCAAGTGGTGTTAGATAGTTATATTTAATGAATTGGAAGCAGGAGCTGTTTCGCTGGGTCGCTGTGCCCCAGGTTGGCCCCCAACTCGACCAGCGCCAGCCTTCAGAGAAAGGTGCTCTGTCTAATCTGGCCTCATTTTATGCCTCTTTAACCATGACCAATGTATTTAAATGGCTGTTTCTTTGACAGATGCTCAGTTCAAATTATTCCTAACTGGAAATTTGTAGGAGTGATATTAAATATCCTTCAGGCCAGGCTGCCTGAAGAGAACATAGGAACATCAAAAGGCCAAACACTTCAAAAAACTAAAACTAATGATCCTAGCCCACCTCCAGGGAGAAGGAGGGCTTCAACTTTGTCCAACATCCCCCTGGCCGCAAAAAAAACTCACTCCTTTAAATGGAGATTTGACCATTTCCCTAACCCTGCCGCATTTACAAGTGATTTAACATGAGATACATAATGTATATCTCCCTATCACTGAATCCACAGGGGAGCAGTTAGGTTGAATATGCACCATCTTATCTGACACATCTATCCCTGTCTTTGCAAAATAAAATTTACAAAATGAGACAGTACAGAATTTTCTTCCTTTATTCATCTGTACTGTAGTGTGCTGATGGCATCTTCAGAGAATTAAAGACCTTGTTTGCTGGCTCAACAGTAAAGTACTCACCAGTGAAGGAGCTTCACCACCACCATGAGGCCACTGCATGTGGAGCAAATCTGACAAGGTGAGAGCGCAAAACACAGTCAAAAAAGAGAAAAATAATGAGAGCAGGGAAACAGCAGGCACCATTCATCTTAAACCCTGATGAGAGCCGACGGCAGCGATTAAGTAATAATATACTACCCAACCTGCAGTCGTGAGTGGGGTGACTGAACAGACACACCTGGTCAGACGAGAGGCAGAGGTGTGAAGGGTGAGAGTGAAAGCCACACACTGCCATGAGTCCAACATGCATGAGTAGATATTTAGACTAATATGAAAGGACAGAAGCCCTTAAAGTAGATGTAGGTAATCACTTTTACAAATCATACATTGTTTCATTTTCATATATCAGCCCTGTGATCCAACGCTAAATGTTTATAAATACTGGACTTTACAACACACAACAGGGGTAATCATCAAAACATTTTTCTTTTTTTTTGTTTAAATCCATTTCGAGTTTCCGCATTCAACATGGCACTGCAACCGGTGGAGGTGACCTCCATTGTCGGGTGTTTATGCCCTGTAAAGTCAAACTCTCGAATGGAGCTACTCTTTTTCTGAATGTAAAGTTACAGAGAGGAGAGGGGTAAGAGAACACTCTGATGAGTACTGAATAGGTAAGTTAGCTTACGTAACATTAGCTTACGTACAGAAGTTATGGCTAATGTGAAGTAATACAGCTGTTTGGGGTGGATAAATACTGTGTTGCACATACATTCACAGACGAGGTTTGTTCTAAAGTTTTAATAATGTTAAGTTTGGTTTTGCTCGTAAACTTCCTGTTACCTTGACTAAACGTGAGTAAACTCTTACACATTTTATCTTAAATTAAAAAAATGAATGCACCACAGAACAAACAAATCATCCTTCTGTTACTAAATGGTTTCAAGCAGTGAATGGTTTCTCACATTTCTTACCCTGCAAATATAAAGCACTAGACCCTGCTGACACTTACAGACTATTTTCTTTGATGGATTCTCAGAACATGTCCTACAGTACTAAGGCAGAAAAACTAAAGCATTGCTGTAAAGAATAAACTATTCACTTTAAAGACATTTTGAAATATTAACAGTGAATGAATGGGCACCATATGATTTGCTGGGCAATTTTTTTTCAAGTGAAGTGCTTTCTTTTGCAGTGAAAAGACATTTTTCTTTCTATAGACGGTGGGGCTAAACAAAAAGCAAATGTTAAACTTCATTCCTGTGAAGTTGTGCCTGGCTTTGAAAAACAAAACCTATACTCTCCAGCCTGGAATCACCCACTGCTTCATGAGTCAGAGCAAATACCCACAGATTAGTGCAAATAATTTATGACACCACTTCTTTAAACATTACTGACATGTTTTTGTTGCAACAGCCAAAGAGCCAAGAGAGGCAGTGGGCCGGACAGTAAACTTTGAGGGAGCTATTTCGAATAAACAGAGTAGGGCTGTTTCAATGGAAGCTGGTGAAGGAAGAACCACATAGGCCGCCCAGCCAGTGCACTAATATTTAGTCAAGGTATGCCACACAGAGACAGACTCAACACAATGCATTCCATTCCCAGCCATTTGATTTCATACTGATGCCACTGCTGTACTACAAATGCCATTAACACAAATACGACAGAATGTGTATAATTTAAGACATTTGAGGTAGTAATTTCTCTTACAATGGCAAATTATGGCTTGATTTAACCACAAAACTTAACAGCCAAAAACAAAATTCAATACAAAGTTCTTTCATATCTCAAATTGAAGACTATCTAATGTTGCGAGCCATAAAAAAAGGCCATGGTTGTATCATGAAATACTATTACCATGTTGCATCTTACAGAACAACATTTCATAATGTATTTTCTCAACACTGACCACTCAAAGACAATTACATAAGTTGTTTTTTGTTTATTTGCCTTGCAGGACATAAAAAGATCTCCCTAATGCTGCTATTGTGAGTGACTGCCAACTGGTAACCAGCTGAGGGCACACAAAGAAGCCACAAGTGTCAAGTCATCTATAATTCAACTCTTTTCAGCAAGAAAGTAGAACCAGTTGGCACTCGTAGACTGAAAAGTTTCAGGTCTGTGCCAGACAGAATCTGAGCTCTTTTGGGCCTTGAGTCTGTAAGAGTTTGGTTACATCCGACCTTTGAAAGTCAATCAATTCAACAGCCAGTTGTGCTGTGTGACCAATTTTGAGGAATCAGACTTGATATGTATGCTGATACTGTTGCAAACAACAGTAGCAGGCAATAGATATGCAACAAAACTCAAGTCAGTTTCCCCTGAAGGAATCTTTTTTAAATCTTAGCTATGGCTGGCTGGATCTAAACCTGTAAGTATTAACCCGGAACAGCTGTCCTCTAGCCCTCAAGAACTCCAGGGTCCACCATCAGAAGAATAAGCCCACAGTCCTGTTAGCCACATGCCGCATGTATTTAATTTTCAACATCTGCTGGTTTCATGCTTCTATGCTTTCCATTCCCACTGCACATTCTTCACAAATTCAGTAGCTTCCTTCTTCTGCGTTTGTAAATGTTGTTGATTGTGGAAACCATCCATGTTTACTTTGAATCCCTGGCCATTCCTGGGCCAGCTCTAATTACCTGCAGCTGTTCACTTTGCTGCTTTCATTGGCTATATCATTCAAACATGGGGTTAGTCTTTTCAATGTAAATTATACATTTCAAACTTGCTGAATAAAAAAAGCCAGATTCTTACAAGCATTCACAAGATGAAACATAGTATTTTCATTTTATTTTTTGACAATTATCACAACTATCATACATCCACAAATGGCAAAATAAATGTTCCAATCATTTGTTTTTTACACCAAGCTGCAGATACTTGGCTGACCTCTCGTAAATCACTATAATGACTGAATGAACTAACACTGTGTCAGATACAATATGCAGCACATACACGAGACATGTCTTCATTGCCAAGACAATGTCAACATCGCCTTTCTCTACAGTACAGAAAGTCCTCCCCTGAAGACATCATCTGTATGAAAACTCTGGTATTTTACTTTGATTGTCTGACTATTAAATGGCCTGTTTATCCTCTCATGTATTTAATATCTGACTGCAAAGAGGGAAGAGAGAGGTGAAAAAGAGGGAGAGAGAGAGAGAGAGAGAGAGAGAGAGAGAGAGAGAGAGAAACTCTTAAGGAGCAGTCAGCTGCTCTTTGCCTGAGGACCTTGTCTGCACTCACCTGCTCTGTTTGGCAGCAGTGTAACAGCAAATTTTACACCGTCTGGGACACAAATTGGCATTCTGAACTCTGGTTATTTCTCCAGTATAATCTAATTAAAAGACACTGCCAGTGGGGTAGAAATCAGAGCATTATAAAGTTTGACAGACAGACAGACATAAAAGTGTTTGCAATTTTACAACATACTGGGCACCGGTGTAAAACTTCAGAGCCTTGGCTGGAAGAGGTTTGGGCTAACTGAATTAGCCCAACTACACGCTCTGTGGTGAGTATGAGCACAATATTAGGTGCTGAAAGATTATTTTACTCTATTTTCAGCTTTGAAGTCAAGCCAAAGATTTTGTGACTGACATTGGATATCATGCTTTGGAAGGCTAAGAGAAGTGGGTACACTGTGCGCATCAACAGTTTTTTTGATTTTCTTTAAAAGCCTGGCAGTATAGGATTTCTTGGTCACATTCCAGTTTTGACATTTTGTGGACAACATGACAACTTTATACTGAAGGAAAAGCTCTAAAAACGTACAGATACTACAATCAGTTTTTCAATTTAAATCAGTTTTAGGTGCGTTCTTGCAGAAGAACATTCTTTTAGTGTTCTTACCCATGTATTCTATTCACAGGGTCCAAAGGTCTCGAGTCTAGCCAGGCATGCATTGTGCAGAAGACAGGAACACAAACTTGATCTGACAAAAATAGCAGTCACTCCAAGCATTTGGACAATTACTTCAGGTGAGTTTCAGCCCACCTCACAAAGATGATGTTAGACTATGGAGGGATAATAAGTTCAAACACAGAACTATAGTCAAACCCCACGCATATAAAGTTAGAGCCGCTGTGTTAGGGTATTAGCCACAACAGCCATTTACATACGGTTATATTCTAGGCCTAATAAAACATCGTGGGATTCACATAATGTATTCTGTTGAAACAAACCTCCCACTGGCAAACTACTGCATTGTGCTACCTGTCATCATCTGTTCTGGTGTCCTATGCATTTTTTTAATGACGAATATAAAAATATAAAGTGGTCAGCATAGCTAGCAGTTTACATACTGATCATAGAAACAATTGAGCAAAACAAATATTTATTAAAGAACTTTAATAGGGCAGGTATCAGCAGGTGTTAGCCATATGCAAAAAAAAGCGCCCCCCAGCATAATGTTTAGCGACACTACCAGCCAGCTAAGGCCCACTCTTTGATGATCCTTGAATATTTTTAAAAACCAAACAACACTTATTAAACCATCACAAACTAGGTCTCACTAAAAGTCTGGTATTTCACAAGAATGAGTGTTGTTTTGCAGGACGAAGCAGTATACAGTTTCAGCACAAGCTTTTAATGCATGTTCTTTATAAATGACAATAATAATTAAGTAATGTGACAGTAGGGTACGTAATCCTATTTTTCTTGTTAATTCATTATTGAGATGACATAAGTGAGTCTCGGAACAAGCTCTATTGTCTCTGGCCATAAAAGATATCAATGAATCCCATCAGATGAAATAAGACGTCCATGCACCAAAACAGAATTTCCAATAATATTCAAAAACAACTGAGCTATATTATAATAATGAGCAGGTTTGAGGTGTCTTATCAAAACTACTCAACATTAATAACTCAGATGGCAAAGAATATGGCATGCATTGGCCATAATCAAAAAAATAAGGACAAAGGATGTCGTTCTCTGTAAAGTTTGTAAAGCCAACTGAGGCAATGTGATTGTGAATTTTGGATATATAAATACAACTGATTTCATTTGAAAATATGTCTATAAGTATTCAGCAAGAATATGTTTGTTTAACCATCTGATGTGTTCTTGATCATGCAAGAGACATATCTCTGTTGGGGAAGGCTAATCTCAAGCACAAACTTTTCAACTAATCTGCCAATGCAGTTACACAGCAGATGTAGCTCAGTACTTTCAGGGGTTACCACAATATAAACCACTTTCAGGACAGAGAATTCTCTGAAACAAGTGTAGATGCACTTTCACCTCAAACTCTTCATCAGTTGTATCTCTGAGAATTAAAAATAATGAGCATGAACCCAGACTTTTAAATGATAGCATATTATAGTAATGGCCCACAGCACAATAGGGGACCTATCCAATCCACAAAATGTCAAGGACACCTTTCATGAAATGTTAAAGGACATAGTATAACAAGGCAAGTAAGCCAAAGACATGTTACATAGAGGATAAAACACAAAACAGTTCAGTAAGGGAGATGCTTCACAGGGTAGGATATAGTGAATCCTCCTCTGGAAGCACAAGACAAAAGCTGTCAACACAAAGAGGAATAACTCATATTGTGCCACTAAAGACTACATGTGGCCCCTAGGATTTTTTCAAACAATCAGAGGGCATCATTACTGGGTGAGAGAGGAGCTCTAATATTCACATTTTCTGATATCCTATGCAAGTACTTGAATATGGAAATTACTTAAAACTAAGAAGTCTGTGAAGGCAAAAATGCAACAATTTTAGCACCAGTCAATGTTTGACACCATATAAATTAAACTGAATTCTAGCTTGGACGTGTGACAATGAGGATTTCTGTTGGACTGAAAACTTTCACAGTCGGAGTCTGAGTGAAGCCAAAAACAACCTACTAGCATCTCTTCTCAAGAGATCCCTTCAAAAATCCACAAGGTATTTATTTTCACAGAAACCTCCTTCAAGACAAATACCAGCACACCAATATAATTTGATGGCAATGGCTTGAGCCAGTGCAGAGTGTGCTACACCGAGTGGAGCCAAAGTGAGGAAAAAAATTTGAAACTGAGTTCTTTGTGGTACAATGCCAATACAAAACTGATGGATACCAAAGTTAGAAAAGAAGAATCAACTGTTCAATAAAGTGTGCATTTTGTGCAGAATATGCACATTAACCAAGAGCAGACTGTCATTTTAAAATGCTACTGTACTAATTTATTTATTGTATTGTATTGTACAGTATATGTATACGCAGCATTGGCAGCATTGGCAGCATTGGGTTTTTTTAGTTTAATCCAAGTTATTTTTGCTCAACCAAGGTCTATTACACATTGACGTCTAACTTTCTGCCAGAAAAAATATTGTGGAGTCTTTTTTTTTGGAGTCCACGTTTCCTGAAGCCTTTTACCCTGGTCACCTGTCATTCAAGTCAAATGCTCTCGACAGACAGCCCATCATTTTAAGGACTTAGAGAAATTCAGACTGAAAACAGGCCTGTGTTTAAACAGCATATAGGGGGCTGAGTTGGAGAGAGCGTGTTGTATAAGACACTGGTGAGACAATGAAATATGATCCAGGGCGACAAGCTGGAGTTTGAAGGTTTCTCAGGCAACAATATTTTGCAAACTTTGGCTCATAATTAAGAGAGACTGGATCTTACAGTTCTGGAGAGTTATCATGGTGGCAATTATTTTGTTATTCCTCACAACGACTGCAAGTTAAAAAAGAAGAAATAATATCTAGGAGGATGTACGCTTGCATGTATTCGATTGACCAACACAGCACAAGTTTAACCATCTCCAGGTTTTTTGTCACACTCCCTGCATCGGCACCTGTGCAGCATAAACTATCTGGCTCCATTCTGGCAGGGCTCAAGTTGGTACGAATGAAGCCTAACAGTTCACCTTAATCCTAAAAGAAAGTTGTAGTTTTTGAATGTTACCACAGTAATTCATCCATGTACCTGTCTCTTTGTTAAAATAACCAAATGTTTGAGTATTACTGGACAATAAAGTTATTTCAGCTAGAATATGTCTAGGAAACCCTAATATCATGTATCATTGTTTAGAATGAATATGACAATTAACATTGAGCAGAAAAGCCAGTAGAACAGAATGTATCAAATACAAATACGCTTAAAAGTGCTTGAAGAGTAAAAGCACAAATATGTTCTCATTTTCAATACCATACAATTATTCTGTAAAATACTTCAAGTTAAAAATTCTACAAAATCTTTACTGACAGATCACCTTTGTCAAGCTATGAAGGTTAACAATTTTTGATTTAGGGTTGGGTTATTGAAAGAATACATTGGCTTATCAGCAATTGACTGAGTCTGTTGGCACCGCACACACTCCTGCACAAATATATCAGCAATCGCTGGTTGTCGGGATGACGGTGGTTTAAAAAACTTTAACAAATTGCCAAACTCTATTTTTCTTTCTAAGAAGTATCGGCTTCACAAAGTCTGCCAATGCTAAACCAAATGTGATTAAACCTCCTTTCTCTGGCTGAGAAGCAACAATAAGCATAATTAATTTCTCTGTACACTGTGCGTGAAAATGAGTGTGAAAAAACCCTGAATGTAATTGTGTCTCCATTTACTATCCATCAATATCCTGTAGACATTGTATCCCTTTCTTCTTTTCATAATTTCACATGGTAAATTTCCTGAGACCCTAATGAGAAAGAATGAAAGAAAACCAGAGCATGAAAATGGCTACTGGCTTTCTTCTCCATCCCATTCTCCCCTAGTCTATGCTAGCGGAGGTTTTTCTTTATTAATTTTATTTAATTATCCCACAAAGCTCTTTTTTTACACTGGGCCATCTTCGCCTGTGTCCTACTCCCACTGTGTGAGCTTTGTAATTTAATAAAGCTTCATTTAAGAGAGAAGTTGATTAAAAAATTAAGCTCCAGTGATCACCACTGCCTCAGCCCTCCCCATCTTACCAAAAGATCCAATATTTCATATTATGAACATGTCGGGCAGAAATTATCACCGCAGGACAAGTTCATGCTTTCCATACAATCATATGACAATGACAGCAAACCCCAGTACGGAGAATGTCCCATTAAAATGCAGAGAATTACAGGAGTTGAAACAATTTCACTCCTTCACTGTAGGTCAGGTTTTTTTCCTCTTTTCCTCTTGTCCCTGCTGTCTGCTATCACCCACGTGTTAATTTTTTCATTCATAATTCATATTTTCCCACTTCTTCTGTCAGCAGGTGGCTGCCTTACACAGCTGTGGAGGACATTTCTTATATTTCAACCTCTTTAGAGTGAATGATGACACTGTATCGCAATACTGGATTGAGGAGAAGGAGAAATTCCAGCGTACTGCCCACTACTTGGTTTCACAGCAGAAAATTGCACCAACAGCATAATTACTTATATTCACACAGACTCTTTGAAATACAATCTCCCTAAGTTATCCCATCTGTGCACCAAAAAAGCACAGAGGCACACAAAGTTGCTTATACAGAAAATGTGCAAGCTGCCAATTCCTATTGTAAAAAAAAAGAACTAAATTAAATGATAAATGCAATATCTACACTGCAGCTTAAAGTTAAATACCTTTTCACTGCTGGAGAAACATAATCCACATAATTAATGCTTGAAAATTATAGCCTGGATCTAGTGGCAGTTTTGAACCATAAGTTATTGATTTGGAAATGAAAACCTGTACTCTTCAAGGTTAAATCCAGTCCACCCTCATTACTGCTCTGTCCTTGAGAGGCCCGCACCAGGGCTGCTGCGAGGAGCAGAGAGGACTGCTTTAATGAAGGTGAATTTAATGGGATTTAATGTAGCTGGGGGCAATGGAGCAGCAGAGATATGGTTTTAACAAAGAGCAAGGGACCAAGGGTACAGCCAAGAGAGCAGCCATTTTCCTTTCTTTTTATTTATTTCACATTTGGCCAAGCAGAGTAAAAGCACACCATATTTTTGCCTGACTCAGCCGTGAGAGTCACTGGTAACACTTCTGTCGTCAGGACAATGCGGGCCTCTAGCTTTCTGCCTTTGCATTCAGACCGATATTGTATATAACACGGCATCATTTAAGCTGATGCAGTGTCAGAATTACAATATTTAACAGCTATCTGTGATATTTATGTTGCTTTATTTCTGCATGGTGCAACTTCTTTGTTTTTTGAGTTTGAGACATTTGAATAAAATAAGCACGTTGATCCCCAGACAACAAATACTTGATTATCTGTATTGATTTCAGCATTAAAACACTATTGTTTGAGTGTTTTAATCCTGCAGGAAGAAAACACACACACGAGTGAGTACTGAAGATAATGTGATTCAAGACAATGTGATGACGCAGGCAGTTTTCCACATTCACAATCGTGTGTAAAACAGCTTGAAGGAGCCCAACAGGGATCTGAGTTACATTTTTGCTACACACAACCTACTAAGGTCTACTCTCTCTCTCACCTCTTACTGAGCAAGTGTTTTGATAGACTAAGTAGTTGCATCATATCATGCCTCCCCAGTTCAGCATTGTGCTTGTGCCTTAGGCTGCTGAACATAAAGCTTCAGGACAGGTCCTTTTTTTATTTTCGTAACCTGGTTCTATTATTAATTGTGTGGAGCTCTCACAAATGCTGAATCCCATTTGCCTCATGCAACTTGGCCCTTTGGCTGCGAGGTCATGATCACATGGCTGTGCCTTCAGCTTTTGTAAGCTTGATGTGAACAATGTGTGCTTTCTGCAAATAACATTAAATGGCCCGCTCCTACAGTAATGCCCCAAAAATATGCCAAACTCTTGAAAAGCAAAAATAAAAAAAAAATTACTTTCATACCTGGTTTGGAAACCCTTGAACGGTTATTTCTCTTCTTTTTTCTCTCCATTTTCTTCCCCCCCCTGAATCTGCTGGAGAGCTAACAGGGTGCTAATTCACCAACGGAAAGAGAGAGGGGAAAGCAACGATGTGATTACAAATGCCAATGCCATGATATAATTCATACACTGTGTGTTGTTATCAGTAGCAATTCTTAATAATCATCCTGGGCCAATGGCCAAACTCATTACTGATCATTGCCTCCCCTTCCTCTAAAGCTGGATGCGGTATAAAAATGAACTGCTCTTCCATCCCTCATCTTCTTCCACAGTCTATCATCAAGACACAAGCAAGAAATTTTTTTTATCTTCTTGCTTTAGTTGAATAATGTGCTTCACTGCAATTTAAATGCTGAATCACACTGCTGATACACCATAGTAGGTGGTAGATTTTAAAAAAGAAACATCTTGAAATGATCAAATAAGAAGCACATATCAAAATACATATACCCGAGTTACATACATTAAGGTTTGCTTTTCAAAGAGACTAGGCCTCTGCTAGATCCAGTACATGTGAATATGATACAAGGAAATGGGTAACGGCAGAGGCTATTCATACTGCACTTTTTCTGTCCTGAGACATCTGAGGAAGAAGTTTAGAGGCTTGAATGACAGGAGCCCTAATCCTGAATCAAGGGTCAGTAACATCACAAGTCACAATGCAGACAATCTACATCATATCATATCTGATTAATTATTAGCGTGTTTGCATCATCATGAAAGTTATTAACTAACTAGATGATGAGATCAGGGTGCTGCTTTGCACCCTTCTGACAGTGTGACCATGGTACATTATATAAAGTTTAATTTAACTTCAATTGAGAATGCTTCATAATAAATGGTCACATAAGAAAAGCATCCATTATAACACACTTTAGTACAACATCATATGAAGCGTGAATGGATTCCAACTTCCTTGAAGTGCTCCCCTGCTGACCCGCAACCGAGAAACCCCTTCCAGATTTATTTTCCAAAGAATGTCATCTTTATCTTTAGGTGGACTTAGAGAACCTTGTCAATGCTAGTTAATTTTTCAAAATAACTAAAAAGTTGTGATAGCTATAAAACAAACTGCATTGTTCACACATCTGCATTTTCCATTTAATCTTTGACTTTCATTGGTGCTGTCTGTAATCCCTCAAACATGACTAATGGGAAACATTAAGTACAGGTCTGGGAACAAGTGGTTTTAATTAAAATGCTGGTTCGCAGAGAACCTTGGAAAAAAGGAGTTTCTTTTTAAATCATTCTTCACAGTCCACTATGTTTTTCTTTTATTTGCAGCTGCGGACACACTCAGACCGCAAAAAGAAAAAAAAAAAGAAAAAATTACTTGCATGAAGAAAATGATACAGATTCATCTACAGTTCAGCAAGCAAACCTCATTTTCTCCACTGACACCTTAGAGACGGAAAAAATTGCAAAGATACAGCTTCAAATTCTGACACACAAAGCCCCAACACATTTGTCGATGTTAGGTTTCCTGTTTACATAAGTAAAAAAAGAAGTCCCTAAAACAGATGGGTGGCATATGAAAGCATCTTGGAAAGGCCAAGCAAAGATTTGCTTTATTAGTTCTGACAAGGAAACAGGCAGTTTGAGTTCTCCACTTCACCTATATTTAACTTCTGTTAGCAGCAGTCTGTTCAACCCACGTCTCAACTTACTTCATCAACACACACTCAGTCTCGAGGTCATGGTGACACTATGATCTTGAGATCTTAAATAAAGGGTTTCATGTAAGGCAATAATCACCATAACAGCCCTGACTCTTGGAGCCACTAGTCCCAATCACTGCTTTGATGTCAACAACTTGTTTCATCACGATCAAAGAGTGGAAGAAATATAATAAACAGGCCTATTACCAGACTATGAACCGATTTAGACAGGGATGGACAAACAACCATGCATAGTTATTCCAGTGGGGAGTTCGGGGTTTGGATGTTTGGGGGGAAATGATTATCTCCTTTCTTATGTTCACACTCTCATAACTATACAGTCAATCTGAAGCAGAGATAGCTAGCCTGACTTTAATAAACTTTATACATAGGCCTATATATATATATATATATATATATATATATATATATATATATATACACATATATGTTTATTAAAGTCAAGCTCTTTTTCATGTTATCTGCCAGGCTGTTTTTTTGATTGGCTGCAGTGACTTCCTGGACATTCTGCTGGTTGCCTGGCAACTGCACCTGATGACAGGACTTTAGGGAGTCACTGTGCCCAACCAAGAAATATAGTTTATGACAGTAGATATTATTTTTATCACAGTTTATGTTGTCATGATACCCAACGCTACTACCAGTAACAAAGACAGGCCTCATGTTAATCAGAACATTTGACCAGAAAGAGCGTATTTACACACAAGTCAAAAAAAATCTATACATCTAGATCAACTTGTTTTAAACTGGGATTTATTTCATCATTCAGCCCACTTGTCCATGGACTACATTACACCTCCCTTTGTTTAGTATGAGGTTCATGCTCTTTTGTGCACTGTCCCTGTCCAAACAAAGGTAAATGCAACATGATTGCATTTTGTTGATAGTTAAAAGTTATAATATGTTGATGGCATTCCAATGACTACATATACAGTAAATATTCATATTTTGTGAGGATAAGCAAGAATAATGGAGTAGTTAAACTGTTTTAACCCCCCTGAATTACAGACAACATGTATGCTTTCTGCAGACCTCTTCGGCTGAGAAGAGCTGACTGAAGGTACAGTACTAACATTTTATTGTACTGCTATTCCAGTTTTCCTGAGTTTTTGTTTTAAAAATGTGTTGTTTGAGTAATGAGAGCTTCAAAAAACAATGTCTGTCCAGGAGAGGACGAAAAAGCAAAACGGCAATATTAGCCAAAATAAGCCAATGTCATGTAGAACAAGAAGTAGCAAAAGTGAAATTAGGCTAGCTATACAACAGACACAAAATGGTGGCTAACATTAACAGTTAGCGTTACAGTTTAATCCAATTACTGTCGTATTTTCATCACAAGTAATGAATAGGAGTACTGTTAACTTACCAGCTGGCTGTAGACGTGTTTTCTAACTCTTCAAAGATAC
The DNA here is from genome assembly GCF_900880675.1 of Sparus aurata. Classification (NCBI taxonomy): domain Eukaryota; kingdom Metazoa; phylum Chordata; class Actinopteri; order Spariformes; family Sparidae; genus Sparus; species Sparus aurata. The sequence continues at coordinate 25,800,290 of NC_044190.1, forward strand.
CTGTTGGACCTAAACTTAGCTAGGTAACTGTTTGCTTGCTAAATATCTGCTCGAGCTTCCTTCATGGCTGTTGCCTGGTAATGTTGTGGCTGTCAGTGATGGGCAGGTGTCCAGCTCTGCCTGTGGTGTCCCACACTAGTTAGTTAGATTTAGCTACCAGCAGCTGTAGCACCGTTTTGTGGCCTGCAGTCTCATTTTATAACGTAATAATACGGTTAAACACATTTTCTTCTTTTTTTATTTTTTTATTTTTTTACATCTGATTATTTGCATTAATGCAACAACATTATAATTGAGACAAAGTAAACCTTAAACATTTATTTGTACTTAAAGTAACTGTTAATGTTGACTTTGAATCTCCCCACAGCCTATTTGACAACACTTACCGTTGTTTGAAAGACACTTTTAAGGATTTCTCAAAGTCCTTGCTCTCCAGCTGATGATTTTGAACTCATTAAGGACATCAAGTCTGTTTCCAATATAGCCCAACATGACAGCCAGTAAAATTTTAACATTGTCATTGTACATCTACAAGGGGAAAAGGGAAAATCATGTACATAATCATGTAAATAATCAGGTGAAATGTTCTATTGTTTGACTGAACAACAGATTCTGGGAAGCTAGAAAATCATTGCTGTACAACCCCAGAGTGACCTTGACTTTGTTACTATCAATGCATGTTAAATGTATGATAATGTTCAAATGTCAAAGACGCTTCCTATGCACCTGAAAAGGGAGAAATATGTATGACATTCAGAGATAAGCAAATCTGTATATATGGTGACAGTTTTGCTGTTGATTTTCTTATTAGCAGGCTTACGTAGGCTGTAATACCCAATAATAGGCTACTCTTAAGTGCAAGCCAAATTGTGGTCCTTTTAAGACATTTGCAATTAAATGATGAGCTTCAGCGTTTCCAGTATTGTAACAGTATAATCTGAAGTTAACACAATAAAGCTTTTTTTTCCTGTCTCTGTTTCCCATCATCTGGTTCTGCATCTCTAAGCCCTCGTTAAATCTGCTCCTCTACTTTGCAGTTAACAACATCCATCCCTCAACACTGCTGCGACAATGGAGTTGCAGAGCGGCAAAGACAAAGCACTCGTCACTCATCTGTGGTCTGTATGTGTCCATCTGGAAAAGACATTGGAACAAACAGGTTGTAGGGGCAACTGGAGGCTCTCTGTCTCCTCTCTCTCTTTTGCTCTTGAAATGCCTCCCAGACCTGGTGGTGTCTGTGACAGGCCCTCTCCTGGTGAGCTAGCCTCCATGATGAATGGCCACCTTTCCTCTCTTTATCGCCCCACTAAATCATGCGCTTACCATGCTTTTATGACCAATTTTTGCTGCTTTGTTTTACTCCCCCCGTTTTTTGAATGAAACTCCATTTGCAGTGTTTTGTTTTTTTTGTGTGGTTTTTTTTTGCGTACTGTTCTTTACATCATATTGATCTCTGAGGGTTTATCATTGTATTGGTATTCGGGTTATTAATCAAATTCGCTGAGACAAACGTGTCAAACCCTGTTTGGTTTGGAGAAATGTTCCTAGAAAATGCTGTTATCTAAAGACCAAATATCTCCAGAATACTTATTTTCATTTATTCAACGATCTGGTACACAGCACTACTGTCTTTTATTTCTATTGTGGATTCTATAAAAACATGAATTGTTTATGTGAACGAGGGTCATATTTGGAGTTGGTCGGGCCTAGAGATTAACGGGCAGACTGTATGACTATCTTTCCATTTTGCATGCATTGAAGTTGGGATTGCACGGAAGGAGACATCCTTTTTGTCTAACATATGTATATAAAAAAAAAGAAAGAAGAACACAAAAAAGACAAGTAAGAGGTCCACATCAATGAGTCAAGCATATGAAAGAGGGGTTTCTGGAGAGATTTTACCCAAACTTATGATCACTACGTTGAATTAATAAAATAACTTATCAATCAATAATGCCTAAAAAATGCTTACATTTATTTAAAAACAAAAAAGGAACACACACATAAATAGCAAGTACATTTTATTTCTAAAACTGTTTTTAAACTTCCTTGATAATGCAGTGCTGTAGTCATCTTTGGTTCCAGCCCAGATTAGAACAGAGGCAGGTTCGGTCAGATATGGTGTACTTTCTCTCCCCCTAGTGGACGAAGATAAATCCTGTCGTGCCAGTTGTCCTGAATGACGTTCCTCTATGTGTGATTGATTTCCTCATCTACAGGTATTAATCGACTAATATAAAGGGAGAGAATTAAAGCTAACATTTCTTTCATTTGTGACTGATTTATGTTATATTCAGTTAACACTGAATTGTTTAGTTATTGCATCACAGTGTACATGTTTTATTTTAAGGCAAGGTTTGTAGATTCACAAGCTAGACAGTAAATATTCATTAGTCATTTTTAACCCTCTCTGTGATGGGATCTCACAGCCCACTCTGCATTCCTCTTCCGACTTTGAGGTTTTGACGATCCATCAATCACCTAAACAAAGCTTGAGCGTGCGAGCCACTGCCAGGGGAGGTCTGACCTGCGGCCTGGCGTGACATTCAAGGAAGGAGTGCTACTCACCCAGGAAATCCCATTACACCAAAGTATGATGGATATCAGTACTGGGAAAAGCTCATATGTGGTCTGACATATAATTTGTTATAATCTGTAATGAAAAAAATATAAAAATGGTATGACCACGTTCACCTTTATTCCTGTCTTTCACTTTTTCAAAACTGTCCCCATGTACACACACTAACTCATGTGACAGAGATCTGAACCACAATGCAATGCAACACATACAGTGTGTCTTGGATTTAGGATCATTTGGATACTAAAATGATACCAAGTTCAATGCTAATTTTTGTGCCGATCGTTACACAAAACGTCAACATCGCTTACATTCTTTTTGTAAAAGTAACTGTAACATTTTTATATACTCCCCAAACCATAATTCTTCATAGTTTATTTTCTTTACCACAATGATAATTAAGAAATTAATCCGGTTTTAGGTAAATGAGTGATGGATGCACTGTGGTGATTTATCAGTGACATTGTACATATTTAGAATACGACGATGCAGAGCAAATAGTTTTGCGCAGCCACGATGGCGTCTCTGAAGTCTCACTGGTGATTGAACAGACAGCCAGACAGTGTTGCATACTTGAGTTATCTGCATCAAAGAAGTACAGATTAGCTTCATTCTTAAACATGTAGTAGGACTCCAGTGCTGATCAATAACGCCACAGATACGATGGCATGCTACTTTTGGGCACAGGTGAGCAGCAGAGTGTCGTCTCTCCTATCATGAAAGTAAAATACTCTCTATCAAAACTATGGAGACAGCGCCACACTGAAGCAAATGTCACCCCCTACTATGAGGCATGGTGTTGTACAATATCACTTACTCAAAACTAAAAGCAAAGGTTACTGAGGCACCGTCCGTCCTCTTATCAAAAGTCTCTCCCTCTCTGTTTATTTGGGCTGCATCACTCCTCTGTGACCATATTGATTGTACATTTTTTTTTGCTAAAATGTGATAAAAGACATCCCAGCATGCAGCCTTTGGACTTGTCTTTGACTTTATTGACTTTTTTTGATGACATTTATCTTCCTCATAAAATGAACCAGCCATGAATACATTCGGTCATGTAAGTCACATGCCTTTCCCACAGGTCTTATCTGTCATGGTCCTCACAGTGAGTTTTTTTTTTTTTTTTTTTTATCTGACTCTGACCTCTCCCCTTTATATGCTTTACCGATAAGAACCAAGCAAACAGACAGTGGGCCAAATTTTAGCAGTTGTCACCCGAGTGGACCATCAAGGAGAAGCTTTTTTTTAACTCAACACAAAAGTGACATGTTGAAGAAACTCAACACTTAGTAAGTAGATCAAGAAGACCAAAACAAAAGCTGACAAAGAACAGCGAAGAAGTAAAGGTTCTGTGTACTCACCTGTGACGAAGAGAGGCTGAGCTGAGTGCTTCACCTGGAGGTGGAGTTTTACTTATCAACCAAACTCAGAACTCATCAGAACCATGAAACTTCCCGGAACTATTATTAAATTGGAGTACACTCATGGCAGCACAGACACGGAACACTTAGACAGCATGATGGTGATACCACTGCAAACCAATACAACAGGTATGATGATTAACAAATGTACCTAAATCCTAAATAAGTTTAATGGGCAGTAATGTTTAAGTTATGGTCATGGTCATCACTCCAGACCTGGGCCTCCTGCACAGTTCAGTGTTTCTGTCAGTTTGTCAGGGTTTTCATTGGTTTCATCGGTTTGTGATCAGAAAGCCTGACTGGATACAAAACTGCAGATGAAAGTTTTGGATATTTCATTCAAATTGTACTTACTCATTTATGATTTTAAATGTAACTGAATAGAGAACATGGTGTTATGCATACTTCAGTACGAGTAAATTACGGACTTGAAAAAATATCAAAAAGTACACAAACCCCCCAAAAAAAGACCAATAAACCATGTGCAAAATACACCAGATCTGGGCTGCAACCAATGACACAACCATTACTGATAGAAATCAATCCATGCAACTCAGAAACTAATGTTCAAGGATGAGGTAACATTCTAAAGTTATAGCAACAGGGGAGCAAAAGAACCACATTGTTAGACTGAATAAAATACTGCTTTTCTCACTGTTGGAAACATTTAAAATAATGTCAGTACACAAGTTAAGAAAATATACGATAAGGGTCTACTATTTTTTTTAACTGAAGAAATGTTACATATCATAAATGACATAAAATAGAGAAATCATTTCAATGGCAATCAGGAAACAGATAATGTTTTGCATTTGTGTTTGAAAAACGATTCACACGATAAATCACTGATTTATTCTCATCCCTTCGACTAATCGTTTCAGCATTCCACATAAGTTTACATTCTGATCTAATTTCATTCATAATCTTATCCTCTGTCATCATTATGATTAGGACTCTGCTCAGTTGAATCTGGCCTTTTCCCTGCCACTTTAAATGGAGAAGCTTTACCAACAGGCCGCTCCTCAAATCCAGATAACTGCGAGGCAAATGTATTCTAATCTCTTAATTCAATCTAACTGATCTTTGACCACAGAAAGCATTTTCCTTGTTAAATTGTAATCCCTAGCTGCTTCATCTCCCTAAACTAAATATGCAATTTACATACATTATAGCCTGCGGTCTGCACAGTGCGAGGAGCATCAGTGCAGGAGCACACTGCGCCACGAACGTGCAGTTGTCAGTGCTTTTAAGAGAGGCAGTCCTGCAGCAATCAAACACTGGCAGGATGCAATTTGGAGCAACATGGATGGAGACTGAATTTAAACAGAGCGTCCATGTAAAATTAGCCAGAGGAGAGTAGTGGACTTTGGCTCGCCACTGACCTCTAACTGCTTTAATTAAATGGGGAGTTTCCTCTTCCTCTTGAGTAATAACTAGCAGTGCTCCTCCGAGGCCTGTGGCACTGGCAGTCAAATAGAGCTGTGATATCTCTACCTATAACCCTGCTTTTATTATCAGCACTGCTCTTGTCAAACCTATGAAACAGTGCCTAGGTGATTCCTAAGGGGCCGTAAGTTCACATTGAACACCTTGCTGCGGAGTTCTGTCCACGTACAAGGTTATGTCTGTTCACAGAGGTAGAATAAGATTCATTATGGGCCTTCGTTGATGAAAAGGATCGTGAATGATCGTCTCTCTCAAGGTGCCCGTCTGCTCGTAACAAAGCTATGCGATTTGTCTCAGATACTTGTGGGGCTTATTAGTTTAGACTCAGAGATGTTTACTTATTCATTAGCAAGCAAATGAAAGGACATAGAGAATACTCTAAGATGCAAATGTCTATCACTTGTCTCCTATTCATACTTTCCCCCACGTATTTTCACTGTGTATTGTAATTCTGTATATCCTGATCTGATTCTCTGGACAATGTCCGGACATCATATGTGAAAGTAAATTCACAAGCTGAACCATTTGGAGTGCAGGCGTGGTTTGGGGTTCATTGGAAAGGTTATAAGCTGATTTTTTCCCCAAGCTGCAAGAAGCTCTGTAAGTGCTTGCATTAATGGAATTCTTTCACCTATATTTTGTAATAGCTTGAAAAATAGCCTAGTCAAAGAGCAAAATGCATGAAACTACATAGGCTTACATAATTTCCAAGTTTTACAGGATGCATGAATCATTGGAAGGCGGGTGTTTAAATGGTTGAGAAAGAGGAGAAAGAAGACAGAGTGGGTCAGTTATCTACATGATCACCCATTCGCTGTTTTAGGCTCTAGGGCAGGCATATAAGCTCATATCTGCCACCCCATGATCTGGTGTAGAGGGATAATGGAGTATTTCTACAGATAAAACTAATTTTGCAAATTGTCACCATTTAATCATGGAATACTGTGTTTTAGAATAAATACGTTATTGAAATAGATCTACTGGACATTTGGGAAATAGGGAAGACAGCGTTTGTTGGCATTTGATGCACTACTAAAACACCCAGATGCTTTATTGGTGAGTTGACAAAACTTTGTACATCCTAGTGTGTTAGGTTATTTGTTGATTGTACTCTGCTGGCTTGGTTTTATCTTAGAATTAATTCGCATTAATAGGTTCATGAGAATGTAAGCTTTCTAACGATGTATGGCATAACTTTAAAATTAAATTGAGCCATTAATATGTTGCAAACTAGTCGGGCGTAGAACTTAAAAGGATATTACCACTATTTCTGTGTGTGTGTGTGTGTGTGTGTGTGTGTGTGTGTGTGTGTGTGTTGTGTGTGTGCGTTGATTATCTCATTATTGACAGGCTCGCTAGTGTCAGCACCCACATCATTGAGGTCACAGCCTGATGGATGTAGGCTTCAGTGCTCCATATGTGCAGACAGAGCCACAGGTAAACATTACGGTGCGTCCAGCTGTGACGGCTGCAAGGGCTTCTTCAGGAGGAGCATTCGCAACAGCCACACTTACAACTGTAGGTGAGTAGATTCTCCTCACTACAACAGATCAATATTAAACAGCATTGTATTTGATATACATGTTAATATCCAACAAACTCTCTGTAGGAGGCAATGCACAACAGGAGCAATAACAATGAGGTTAAGTTAAAAAAAGAAAGGTCTTTATTCAAGTTGAAGTTAGACATTATGGCGTTCGAGTTATCACACATTGTACAGAAGGGTAAAAGCTATCATAGAAGAAACCTCCCCCAGCAACAGACCAGTCCAGGCATGGAGGCAATAACGTGTTTATAATGACAGAGGCTATGGTGAAATATAGGTGTAGGGTCTTCCTTTCGGTTATGAGCAGTTGATTGAGCAACACTTTGCAACAGTCATGCTTAAGCTTGCCTCATACAGTGTGTCTACCTCAGAGCTCCACTGATTTAACATAGTGGAAGTCTGTTCACAGGTCTATGGTGTTGCATATGAAAACAACAGTTGCTCAAATGATGTCACTTGAGTCGCAACAACTGGGTGTGAAGACCTCAAGTGTGAAAACTGAAATAAAATCCATCTGGGGGTGTGAAGTTAGAAAGAAGTCATCACACCTGACCTCTGCAGCCCGCTCGTCATCTATGCTTGAGGCTAGCATGTCAAGGCTACATGAACCATTACTAGCATAACACACTTGAAACTTTAATTGAACTGTTGGCATTTGTATTATGGGTAATGTGCACCAGGTTTTGGGATGGAAGGAAGAAGAATGCATTGGATATTTTAAAAAGATTATGCTTGGTTCTGCTGCTTTATGGGCTGAAACTATTAATTTATTCAAAATGAATAAAGAAATACATGAATGGCTGAATAGATAGGTAAATATGTCATTAAATGCAATAAAAATGACACTAAAAAATGGAGATACCAATTCATAACTTTTTAATTTGTATTTATTTACCTTTGAATTTATTCACCAATTATTTAATTTGTTTTAACACTTTATTTCTTAATATATCCCTTTGTAATTTATGAATGTATTTATGTAGGTATTATCTTGCAAAATGAAAAAAAAACCATGCCAAAATAAATATAAAAATAAATAAATGAATAAATAATCAACTTAAATATGGATTCATAAATAAATACAATTGGAAACTGATCAATACAAATGTAAACAAATACAGAAGCAAATAAAAATATATCAACTTATGTCACATTCTATACATTAATTTCTGCCTTTATTTACTTGAAGTTATTTATTTGGTGTATTGAATAATATACAATTTATTCAATTGTTTTCAATTTGGTCAGTTTCAGTCCTCCACACTGCATCCAATTTGACTCAGGCAATGCTATAGTGCAATACATAATCAGTTCAAGACTCTTTCAGCATAGTCTCACAGCTGTATTAAAAGTGTGTATGTATTTATGTAGCCTATGTGTGGATGAGAATCTGTGTGTAAGTCCTGCACGCCTTTTTCAGGTTCAGCAGACAATGTGTTGTGGACAGAGACAAAAGGAACCAGTGTCGTTACTGCAGACTACAAAAGTGCTTCGAGGCTGGAATGAGAAAAGAAGGTCAGATGTAATGTTCCTATAGATTCAAGTAATCAGTTTAACACAGCGCACTGTAAATAACACACAAGAACCTGCATGCAGAGTTGAGATACTGTATTTTCAAAACTTTTAATTTTTGCAGTTAGCAGTTTTGCATTGTTGTATGTTGTCATGTTGTATTTCTGGGGAAAAAACAAGGGAGCAGTGAGTGAGGAGTGCAATCGTGTTTATGTTTATATGCAATCTGTACACATTTAGCCTTATCTTTCACTGATAAGCAGGGAGAAGAGATGTGGAGAGGGATGAGATCGGGGGAGCCATGAATGGTCTCCACACATAAATAATTAACATGGCTGAGCATAGGCAAATATTTGCTGTGCAGTTTTCTGCAACGATATTGCTCACAACCCCCTGAAGTGAAGGCCAGGGCCACTAATTTAAATGTTTATGTCACTAATTTGCCCGGTTTGTGTAAAATGCTGTAAAAGAAGAAAAAAAAAAAATAACATGGAGAGACACCTAAGTAAAAACAAGATTCATTTGAGACATTTCCTCTATGCACACCCACTGATGTTCCACAGAAGATCCATTTTGGACATTGTCATGCAGGTCCATGTCAGCGAAGCACAGAGGGAGCTCCCCGCACCTTCTCCTCCTCTAGTTTGATTAATATGCTCCTGATTGGTTGCTGAGAGGACAGCTCTGATGACTGATTACTCTGACACCCGCTCCTGTTGTCTGACTTTGTAGAGCCATATTGGAATCAGTCTGAGGCCGTCCAGATTGCTCTGTTTCTAATGACTCTCACAGAGGGGTCATCAACATGCGATGACATCTCCTCTGCTAAACATAATCCACCATCAAGCATCCAGGCATCCACGCCCCCTTTTCCTTGTTGTCAGCAGCAAATATAAAAAGCCAGTGTCAACATTAGAATTTCAAATTAAGATGGGTCCACACAATACGAGTGAAACTTTATCTTCCACTGTTTCAGTTCACTTCATACATTAAAGGGTCTTTCAGAAAGGGTTTTTATCCATATTTGTGTCCTTATCTCTGTGATCGCTTCTGCTTTTTTTCTCAGCGGGGAGAAACTTTAAGTAGATAAGTCATACGAGGGAGGAAAGGGAGAATAAGGTTACAGATTCTTTCCATGAGAGTGATTCATACAATTTCTGGTCTCTACTTTTTACTCTTTAGTCGACGTAATCGTATGACCAAAATGTAAATTAAAATGTTTTCTTTATTGTTTTAACATTTCAAGACAGTATCCAAGTGCACCTTTCTACCTTAATTACATCTAACCATGTAAACTCTAACATTATTGCTTTTTATCCTGAAACAAATACACTTGAATCATCAATAGAAGCAGACTTCAGGAGACTCTTGAAAGAAATAAGATATTTTTGTCACATTTCTGCAACATGTGCAAGAAAAGGCAACGTTTGGCATGGCTTACATTTGCGTGAACTGCAACTTTAGTGTCACAGAGGATAAAGGGACCTTGTATAGTAGGTCCGTCTGTTTGCAGCCTGACTGAGCGGAGAGCAGAGGTTTGGTGTGGAGAAGCCAAGAAACTTCTCTGATGGCTCTTTCTTCTCTTTAATCTCCAGCTGTGCAGAATGAGAGAGACTGCATCAGCAGCCACAGAGCCAAGGGACAGACAGTGGGCACTCTATCCATCAGTGTGCTACTGCGAGCAGAGGCCAGTGTGCAACAGGTATCATGCCGCTGCTTAACATCTCATACAAAGTTCTGTGACAGAAAAGGATCCCTTTCCTACTTCTGGAAATCATGTAGATGGAGGCCAGCGACAGAGAAGATATAAGTTTACATTTTAGACAGGCAGGCATTAAATCCTTGGGCTGGATTCAGTTACTCCTCAGAAATGACAAAATTGCCGAGGGACCCCGTCTAATCATAGCCCATTTAATTGCACCGCTAGGTCTGGGATTGTGCGCCGATGTTCAATTACCTTCAAGATGTTGCATAATAACAACCAGATATATGCGTTTGTATGTGAAAAGGAACAAGATGACTGGCAAATGAGCTACTTCAGGCGTATGTTCCTTTTTATTATTTCAAAATGGTCATCATTGTGGTCTCCATCCAGCATGATTTATCCATGAGCATGCATCGTCTTGATCGAACCCTCACAGCTATCCGAGTGCCAAAGCACCTCATACACCTAACAACATCATCACCTCCCTAGTACACAATCACACACCTTATCTAGAGGTTCATTCCCACTTTGCGGTATCACCTGAGACCACTGTGAACTCACATTATGCTTTGCCGCTCTCAGTCGCCAGCTCTGGTCTCACCTAGGAGTCATGACATCAACACCAAGAAGACAGCCAGCATGGGAGTCATGTTCGAGTCCATGAAGCAGCAACTCCTCCTGCTGGTGGAGTGGGCGAAGCACATCCCAGAGTTTTGTAGCCTCCCGGTAGAAGACAGGGTATGAAGGGGCTCATGTTGTACTTTGCTTCATACTGCATTTGTCTCTCCAGATTGATGTTTTGGTTGATCCACTTGCAAGTTTCAGCTGCATGGGATATGAAGCCTGTGTATGTCTGATTGCAGATAACCCTGTTACAAACCCACTCTGCAGAACATCTTATCCTGGGGGCAGCCAGACGCTCTCTACCCTATCAGAATCTAATCCTTCTAGGTAGGACAGATAAAACCTTCCACTGATTGTGCTTTCATGTTTCATCACTCAGCTATGTGCAGCAGGCCTGTCATGATAACTACCATTTTTTATTGAAACACTGTCCCAGAAATAATTGCGATAAACAATATTATTGAAATCTTTTGAACATTTTATCCAACCGTTGTACTCGTGTAATCTTCAAGCTGAAGCATCTTGCACGCAAATGGATTTGTTTATGTTTTTCTTGAGCAGGTAACGACTCTGTGATCCCCCTGAGAGGTGCAGACATCGAGGTTTCCAGACTGGCGTTCAGAATCCAAGAGGAGCTAGTCAAACCTCTCAGAGAGCTGGACATCACAGACACAGAGTTCGCTTGCCTCAGAACCGTCGTCTTCTTCTCCCCAGGTCGGTCCACGAGAGGGGCACTGTGGGTTGTAATTTCTCTCCCTCTGCCACTTGACCTCATCCGTTGCACCAGACAAAAAATAACTCTCTTTGATGTTCTCGGTTGGATCCGTTTATTTTCAGGGCCCTCTGCATCTGTAGTTTAGTCTGAGTGGTCTGGCTTTTAGTGTGGAGTTTCTCTCATAATATCAGGATGTGGTGAAAGTCTTTGGCAGTCAGCAGTCGGGGCCGCCCGCTGAGCTTTATGGCCCATTTACCTGAAGCAGGAGCAGCAGAGGCAGGGCTGACTTCTGATTCAACTCTCCCCAAAAGCCCAGAAAATATCGTCACCATAACCTGGATTCAGGATTAACAATAATAATCTTTTCAATCATCCCCTGAAAAAGTTATTTGTTTTCACTACAATCGTGCTGTAAACAACACAACTGTATTATTTTATATTTTGCCTATCATTACGGATCGGAATACTTTAGATTTAGATTATCGGGTGTTGATAGACTGTAAATTGTGACATGTTACCGGATAGATGTTATGGTGAAGGCAAATCCTGTTTTAGTTATCATGTTTATCATGTATTTTATCAGCAATCATGAAAGTACTGATAATTAGTATATCCCTACCAATTATATGATGCTGTTCTGTGACTCCTTCATATACTAAGACAGTCTTTAAATAATCAAATCTGTCAGACGCCTGGTGCAACATACCAGACAACTTTATCTATATAATCATTTACGACCTGTAGAGAGATGGTGACCTGAACAGGGAGACAGGAAAGCTCCGCTCAGATTTTTAAAACTAGTGATGAGGCTTATCCTTAATGATAATGAGAAAATATGAGAATGATATTCAATATTTCGGAGAATGTCCTTAATGTGCTCTTATTTTGGGTTGATTTCTCCTTTCTATTCATCACTGAGTCCTTGAAATAAACTAAATATTGATTATGTTCAGTCAGTTTTAGATGGGGCTATAAGGACAGAAGCAGTGGTTGGTTAAAAGGAATGCTGGCGTGTTGCAGGGAACCTCAATTTTTAAAAAGTCTTACGAAAGAACAATCCTGCCTTGACCGTGCATTTGATTTTGGCACACCTTCTGTAAGAGCAAAACAAAGATTGATACTTCTGCATTGTCCTTACTCCAAGTATCAATGGATATTTATCTCCAGAGCTACAGTAGATCTCCAATTTTGGAGGTAAAACTATACCATAATGTTAAATGTTAATCTCTCTCTGATTAAACAGAGTACCCTCTCCTCTTCAGTATATGTCCTCTTACCTTTGCCTCACAGAGTGTCCAGGTTTGAAGAGTCCTCAGGTGGTTCGACATCTGCGTTTCCAGGCCCAGCTGCTGCTCGAAGAAGCAACCTGTGAGCGGCGGGGAAGGTTCGGGGAGCTCCTGCTGATCCTGCCTGCCCTGCAGAGTGTGGCCTGGCAGATGGTGGAGACTCTTCACTTTGCACAGCTGCTGGGTGAGGCCCAAATGGACAGGCTGCTGCAGGAGATGCTGCTCGGGGAGGGAGCGAAAACAGCACAGGGTAGGAGACACTGCTACAGTATCACATAGTAATATAGTATGTATATTAAATTCTAAACTGTATTGAGTATATACGAGACGTAATGATGTTTTCTGCTCCAGGTTCTCCTCCTTCTTCAGGCGATGACCCGACTCGAGACCAGCAAACCTCCGTCATCTCTCACAGTTTATGTGAGCACACACAAATCACCCAGTCGCAACAGTTTAAAACTTGCATGAGATTGAAATTTGTTGATTGACGGTGAGCCCTCATGTGCTAAATGCCTTTGCTGATGTCTGTCTGTCTGTCTCACAGCTCCTTCAAGCAGCTCGCCTGCTGCCCCCACAGACTGGCACTGAGGTGTACAGACAGGGCGATGATGCCAATGTGCCCACAGCAGACCAGAGGCACCTGTCCATACCGAGAAACACCTCAGGATGTAACAACAAGAGCGGGGAGAGGGGGGTGTTATGAGCGTCAGACAGGACACAAACAGACACACACACACAAACATCTGCATACATACTGTACACACATATACAAGTAAAGTTGGAAAAAAACTTTTGTAATAAGTATTGTGCATTTGTCTGAGATGTGACAAAAATAACAACAACACGTGACACAATGAATTGAGGCACAGTGACAGATACCAAGTTGAAGGCACATCTGGAACGTGCAAAAAAAAAACTGCTGACATGCAGTCAGTTTAACATTGTATTGAACTATAGCAGAGCTGCAATGATTAGTCGATCAATCACTACCTTTGTTCGACAAAATAATGAATGGCCAATATTTTGCTTATCAATTCATTGTTTCACAATTAATTCAAGGAGATATTTCAAACATTTGATGGTTCCAGATTCCAAAATGTTAGGACCTGCTGGTAGTCCTTGTCACTTCAGATAGTAAATAAAGTCTTGAAGAGTCTTGGACTTTGGGACTGTTGGTTGGACAAAAGAAACATTTTTAAATCACTTTGGTCTCTTGAGAAATTTGTCACCTTTTGTTTTTTTTTGCCTTTTCATAGACTAAAGAATTAATGTATTAACTGTGAAAATAACTGCCATATTCCAGCCCTAAACCATACCTACAGTAAGTAAGTAAGGATATTTATATAGCTCGTTTCAAGAGCAGAGACAGTATATTGCACATTTGAGAGACAATAATGCAAAACATACTGTATATGTAGACACAAAACATGGAAATGCACAGAAATAGAAAAATACAAATAGGCAAGCATGAACAAATCAGCTGATTTTCAAAGGTGAGGGGTGTGTTTGACTCAGATGTTGAGCTGAAAGGTGCTGTGACGGTCAGCAGAGGGCGCACAACGCCTGCTCAGAAACCCATCGGTTGGCTCCTGAGAGGCAAGTTTTTCGTTGTAAATAAAAATCTATCACTCGTGTTTTTGTGGTCAAATATTGGTCATGTTAACCTGAATGGAGAAAATGCTCTGCTCAATATAGTGAGGATTTAAATTGAATATAAATGTCACAGCCATTTTGATATAACGAAAACCAAGTGGCATCAGTCAGAAGTAAACAGGAGCTGTCCATCTTATTAGAGAAACCTTGATATAAAGAGCATCGGTTGTTTATAGAGAGTTCACCCTGATGACTGGGACGTTGTTGAGCATCTAGACACAGACGTGATGAGGGACAAAGGGGCAGGACTCAATATACCTGATGATGTTCCTCGTAAGGAAATCCTTTCTCATTCTAATTAGTTTTGTTTTCACATGTTTGTGACTGAATTGCTACACAAACAGAGAAAGGGATCCATCTTTTAATCTCCCCTGAAGCTGATGGCAACCACCACCACAACAGTGGGAATAATCTAAACAACATATTGGTTGATATTTCCACTGTTCTGAAGATTGATCATTCGTGCTTTCTTAAAAAATACTCACGCATCGCAGAAAGGAACTAAATAGTGACGTGTTCTCTTTCCACTTGAGACAGTATCAGGTCTGTGAAATGAAGCCTGGACCCAAACAGAGGACGGATCTGTGATGTGTAAAGAAGTTATGTAACATTATATAATCCCATAAAGCTCAGTGGCTCCATGTAACAAGAGTTCAAGAGTATACATTTCACTGACCGACATATACAGCGTGTTCTTTTCTTGCGCTCTTGTCAGCTGCATACAGCGCGTTACCTCAGATAGACGACGAGCCAGATTCCTCTCAGCTGCTGTGGCAATGGGACATTTTTAAAGGAACATATTTAAAGGAAGCCCCATTTATCACAAGGAAAAAAGAAAGAACTCAGATGTATTTTCAGCTTTTACATGAATAGTTTGAATATTTTACCCCTGTATTTGTTTGGCTTTATCTGGGTGCTCTCTGGTTTATTTCTACAACCCAAGGGCATGCACTTTATGTGAACTTGAAGCGTGTGTGATGACATTATTATCATTTCTCCTTGGAGAGTCAAAGAACTCAGTCAAAGGTAGGGCTGTCACATTTATTTGCTCCTGATCCTTTTAATTTTGAGTGTCTGCTGCTGATTAGCCTATATTTTCTGTATAGTGTATATTTAAAGTTCACAAATTAAACCTGTCTCAAGAGGACTTATTTGCCCAGTCGCCAGAATAAAATGTTGTAAATGTGTACATTTAACATGAATCATATCAAAAGATCTCTGAAATAGGTGTCATATAATGTTCAGATTACATGCACATGAAATATATGAGGTGTTGTGACAGCTGTGGCATTTGTTGTCGCAAAAAAAAAAAAAAAAAACAGGATAGTTTTATTGTAACCTAGAACCAAGTTTATTTGACGACATGTCCGCACAATGTCCAGTCATGTTTGTGGCGACAGAACCGGGTAAACCAAACTATGACCTATCTATCTCTATCTCTCTCTCTACACATTGAAACTGAAAAATTGACGTTGCACCTAAAGAAATTCAAACGCTCAGCATATTCATGCAGAAAATTACCCTGGCAATATCAATTCTGACAAATGGGTTGGGTTTTGAGAAAACTATCCTGGATGAGGAGTGTCGGTATAGATCTAATGTGGCAGGAAAGGAGTTCGACAGCCTCCTTTTCATCTACAGCATGAACCAAATACTGAGCTTTAAAGCTGCAACACTTAGGGCTAACCTTAAAAATTTTGCTCAGGTGGGGGACGTTTCAGTCCCTGTGCCCAGGTGCTCATTTAGTCTCATAATCCATCCATGTGTAAGAATGTCCATCTGTCTGTGTTGTCCTCATCAACCACATCAGAGCCACAGAGCTGCATCCTCCTCTACTTGTTGCTTTCATTTAACTTCACCTTCCTGCTCCGTGTGCTACAACCGGTCGTCGCTGTCACTTTCTTGGATGAAAATTCAAGAATGAAAACTGATCTGAGTTTAACTTGCCCATCACAGGGAGGAAGGATTAGAAGGAAGGAGGTAAGATCTCTCTACTATTTCATCCTGTGGAAGGAGACTTGGAAACAAAAACATGACTGGAAGCATGTGCATGATGGATATTTATTCCGTAAACAAAATTGTGCTCCATGAGATCCCGCTCGCACTGTCTCTGCAAAAAAAGCACACATGATGTAAGAAGCAAGGCCAGAGTTCCTTTGAAAAAAGATTACAAGCAGGACTTACAGTGTAGCTGTTAGGCCGGTGAAACCTTCAGTGTCAGTGTTATTAGTTTGAAAGTGTCTTGTTAGGGGACTGTACCTGCATCATCATATACATCTGACCTGTCAAATAATTAGCCTTGGACGGGCTAACAGTTTGGTTTTGAACAGAAGTGACTATAAGCATCAAATCATTGAAGTCATTGATTTCTCGCACCTCAGATCACAGAGCAACCCACCACTCACTGTCACAGCCACTCAAACAGTTAATTAGACTATTAAACAGGAGCATGAGAGAGCTGAAAATGGGCTCCTTGTCATACTCAGGTTTCACTGTTAAGAGGTTCAACAGTGACACTGCTGTGATGTTGGTTTCCTTCCCAAAGGCCTGCTGCGCCGGCAGTCTATTGATCTGTCAGCTCAGCAGAGAGCATAGCGATCGGTGTTAAATGCTGAACACTTGCTCCCAGCTGTCAATGTCACCCCCACATCCTGGGTGGAATGAGTCCAGATACTACTGACGTTGTTCTTTTCCTCAACAACATGCAAACTCTCTGTATTAGAACCAGACGGCTGCCGAACGGCTCAGAGCTCCTCGGATATCTGCTCGAGTAAAAACATTGCGCAATCTCCAAATGCTGGCTGCAGACCTGCTTGATTCTTCCTCCCTGCTGAAGGGCATGAAGGGTTTAGCTCTGCTGCAGTATTATTGGATTATGTTTGTCTGGAAAGGCACAGAGGTAAGAGCAGGGAGAAGCATCATCATCAAATCAGAGGTTATTAAAATCAAATTTGCATCAGTCCAAGTTTTGAAATCTTACATTAAAGAAAAGAGAACTTATGAACCTTGACGATGTGCGCCACATGAAACAAGAGAATGGTAAACAGTGCAGATTCTTTGAAAACTAGCTCTGTAAACATTCTGAGAATTAAATTAAAGAATAATGTGGTCGCTCACATTTTCAAAGCAGTACTGTGCAGACACACAATAACAACGGAAAATATTTCACAGATGGCAGTCGAGGACACTTTCTTGCTATTGTCTAAGATTCAACTTTACAAGCTGAGGCCCTAAAGCTTTCCACCTCAGAGCCTATTTGCTCTCTTTAAGAGTGATATTACTGAAAATCACAGGACCTGGAGAAATGGGTCAGTATTTATCACATTGAAACATTACTTGTATTTGTTTTTGTTTAATTTCAAAGAGGACAGAACTTACTACAGGGACTTCACAGCAAGGGCAAATTTCTACTCATGTATCATGATTACCAAAGAGACAGATTGTAGTTTAAGAGCTGTTAAAGGGATATTCCGGTGTAAATTTAATCCATGGTCTAACACACCGTGAAACTGTGTTACACTCCCTCTCGAGAGATCAAGTTAGCAGACCGCTAATTTACGGAGTTTTATCAACCTCAGAAACGACCGCTGGACAACAATACACTGCAGTAAACGGATCCAAATATAAACCGCCACCAAAAAGCCACAAATAATGCTCAGAACAGCACCAAACTTCAGCAACAGTACAAATAGGGTCTCAGCACACAGTCTGGAGCATTAAAACTCCGCTAGTTTAGCTGGATTTCTACTGAAAAGCTGACAAAATGCACCACTCTTCTGCAGCAGCTTCCTGTTGACGGGAAGTCCCGACGAGTCGATTACCGAGTGCAGTAGAGTTCCGCAGCTCATGGATGAAAATGTATGATTATGACTCCATGGAAAAGCAATCCAAGTTCATATGTGTCTTACCTGCCAGTTTATAACAGTTATTATCAAGAGCGGACAGGGAAAACAACGGAATTGAGCATTTCTAACCGCACTCGGTAATCGTCGCATCAGGACTTCCCCGACCTGGAAGCTGATGGAGCAGAGTTGAACTCTGTTTTTGGCTTCCCAAAAGCTTCCCTAGCTAAGCTAGCGGAGGTTAGATGCCCCAAACTATGCGCTGAAACCCTATTTGTACTATTGCTCAAGTTTGGTGCTGTTCTGAGCATTATTTGTGGCTTTTTGGTGGCGGTTTATATTTGGATCCGTTTACTGCAGTGTATTGTTTTCGTGCGGTCGTTTCTGAGGTTGATAAAACTCCGTAAATTAGCGGTCTGCTAACTTGATCTCTCGAGAGGGAGTGTAACAGTTTCACTGTGATTTAGACCATGGATTAAATTTACACCGGAATATCCCTTTAAAAGTCACCGGCTAGTTCAACAACTTTACAAACACAGCTGATGCCATCACTGCCAAGATGGCAGCAGTTTGATTGAAAGCTCATTTGAGCACATAAGATCTTCTCTGCCTTCCCTAGAGCCTACAACAGCCAAAGTGATTGTGTAGACAAGTGATCCACTCCCTCTTCTACATGCCAGCCTCCAGATGAATGATTCATCATGCAGCCAAGGAGATTTCAAATCCACTAATATATAGTTTTTAACAGTTTTCAAAGCCCTAAACTTGGAAATTATCCAAGTTTAAAGAAGAGGTATTTTGATGTCTTGAAATGGAGTTCCTACAGCCAGGTGGCTGGATAATGTTTAGTGGTCTTCAGTGAAAATGTTATCTGATTTAAGACTGTATGACATGGACCATTGTGTTTTCCATTGTGGGGCGGTTACAGGTCATTTACAGGCAAATTGTTGCGTTAAATTATTCTGCAGAGATTTTTTAACAAATAATTCAGTGTGACTCTTATAGATTAATGCCAGAGGCAGCTACAGAGCTTCTGAGAGCTTCAGGGAAAGAATTCAGCTTATAACTTTTCAAAAGATCCCCAAATCATGTCTATGTACTCCAAATGTTTCAACAACGGCTTTGGATTTACTTTGGGCTAGACTGATATAGGCGTTTTATAACGATAATTCAAATACATTTCCAGGACTAAGAACAAGTTAAAGAAATAAATATTTGAGAAAAGGCTCAGGGGGACAAGTAGAAGTGAGGAGAAAAAGCTACCTGACTGAGAGAGAACAGAAATATTTGATAGAAATTTTCTGCCAGAAGATTAAAACCCTTATCCATACGTACTGTAGTTGAGAGTGAATGAGATTATCCACTGCTGTCAGTGCTTCTGGTGCTCAGAAATGAGGCAGGAAACATGGCTTGCAACCCTTCCATCAGTGGGATGACACCTGACAAAGGTTCTCTTTACTTCAATTTTTCTGTATAACTTTCTGACTGTATCAAGGCGGCAAGAAATTACGTCAACTCTTAAGCCGTTATAATCAACTATAACCTGTTATGATAGGTGAGGATGTGAGCATTGCTGATTGTCATAAATATCCATCCTATGATAAACATTGCTGTTTACTTGAGAGGAAAGACAGTATGCGTCTTTTTCTGCCAGTGAAGTCTACCATCCAGATGTTTTCGCTGCCCTCTCAGGTCGCGCAGACAGACAGCAGTCTTCTTTGTGTTGTGCATTTACGACTGGAAACCGCTCCACCTAAATATAGCCGCGTAGAGAGCTGCTTTCACCTCGGTCTGAATTTCAAGCAGGTATCCTGAAAGGAGAGGTAGCACATCCAGTTCGAACTTGAAATGTGCAACCGAAGGCAAAGCAGTTGCAAAACTCCTGACAACAGAAGTTGCTTTTTTGAAGTACATATAGGCCTATTTGCTGTGGCAGGAAAATTGAGCAAGATAAGATCTGCCCCCGCAAATCATCCTTTTGAAGAGAAAACATTCACATTCAGTCTTCAAGGTGAAGCCAAACAAAACGAAAGGTGCATTGAACCCTGGAATGAATCCTTATTGTTAGCAGACCTGTAGACTTAACCAAGACAAGAAATAAAGGAATGTCTGCCACTCATGCTCTTAGAAACTTAAGTGCACTGTACTGTCCAATAAATTTTGCACCACTTCAGTGATGGAGACAGACAAAAACATGGATGCCAGTTTACATTCAGGCTTCAAACAGTACTCCACTCAGTGAACTATAAAGTGAAACTACAAAGTGATCGTTACTAAAGCTGCGCAACCTCTGTGGTCCAAATCCAATTTATAAAATGGCCTCAAATTGTCCCTAAAAAAAAAGACAAGCGTCTACTCTTCTTTGTAACGTCCAGGTCTCTGCTTTTGGTGTATAAAGTCTCACGAAATCTGCAAATCAACACAGCCAATTAAGAAAAGAGATTAAATGTTCCAGTGAAACCACAAGATTTTGGGTTTGATGATCCAAGTTTGTGCTATTGTCCCTTTTCGTAGTTGTGTAGAGTAACATCGTGCTTGACAAGAGTTATGATTGATGTTGCTGTGATGAGCCAACAGATCAACTGAGGTCGTTCTAGATAACCACTGACAGCAAAGGTCCTGACGTGATCTTTACGCCCCTGACCTCTGACCCTCTAGATTGTCTCCCGAGGACATAACTCATAGTCTTTAGCTTGTCACTCGTCTCTACAGTTCGTACGAACGCCGCTGTTGAACCAAAAGTCTCTGCAGTTAAATCACGAAAAGAAGCGTTCAGTGGAGCATTTGGTGAAACAACTGATGTTGCTGCCCCTCTTCGTCTTCGACTGGCAAGAAGTCAGACAAGAATCCTACGGAGCTGGAAAGAAAGGTGATGACATGTCTTTGATCATTTCACTGTCCAATTAGAGCCCAGTACAATTTTCTAGATGTAGCAGTGCCTTTGAGCAGCTGTAGCTCATCACACACGTTCTACAGATGAACGCAGTGGGAGGAGAATCCACCTGTTTGCTGCTTTGTCCAGTGATTTCTGCTGCGTGTTCACGCAGTGACGTAGAGAGGAGGGAAGGAATTGTACAAAGATGGGAAGTTAGCTAAAAAGAAAGCATTGCCTACAGCGGTGTGTGTATCTTTCTTTATGTTACAACTTTACATTTCTGTAGGTTCAGTTCTAATTTCTATCTTGTGACAGTACTTGAAATTGTTGTATGATACCTGCTCTAGGTCTTAAATTGTCTCCTTAAAAGCATCTACTGATGTCACACTTGTTGAAACGCAGTCTTGAACTGCAGTCATGGGCCTGGCAGGCTTCTCTCCTGCAATGCCACCAGTAAGTGTTTTGCAGAAGTGTTAACTGCCATTATATTATCCCGGCAATGGGGCCATGGTCTCCTTCAGGTCTGTGGAGTTTTTTCGCCTCGTCCACAATAATACAATAAGAGTCGACAGTCTTTTGAAGCTCCATTTTTGAGAGCAACTTAAAAATAAGCATGAATAAACACAGTCGTAAACAACCCCACATGTGAACCATTACACTCAAAGGAGGAAATCATTCACTCTGACCTCATTTCATTTTAAAGTGCATATACAAAAGCTGAAAAGTGATACGTCTGATTTAATTATGTTGTGATTAGATGCAAATTGTGTTTATGTGGGGTGGATTTTATGATCTGATACTGATATCCCTGACAAAAGCATATCGGGTACAGAGCTCACAGAGGGCAGCGCTCACCAGAGCAGCCTTCTGAGCTCTAAACTAATAATTGTTTAGCACAGTTCAGCATAAACTGGCCACTGCTGTGTTGACCAGGGTGGTTTGTTTGGCCAAAGGGAATTCTGGGCGAAGGAGTTCAGACAGAGAAGGGTGACGCAGGGACGCAGGAACAGCTGTGTTTGCAAGACGCAGGCAGAGAGGACGCTCTTTGAGTTTTTCTTCCCTGTATTCTCTCCAACAACTCCACAATGCAGGGCAAGTCAGTCCACACAGAAACACACACAGCGAGAAAGCACTGGGCTGCATGATGCAGTTTACTCAGTGAAGGTTGGATGAGAGGCAGCAGACTTTTGGGGTTGTTGGCCACCGTGCCGCAGTGGAGCACCTGCTTACATAGAGACACTCCAGCGGGACCAATCCTCAAAACAACCCCTCGCAGTCCGGGTTTTTCCACTGCACATTAACGGAGCAATTAAAGACGGCACAGATCATCTTTTCTTCATTGCAACGTCTTCCAGTATATGCATTAGTTTCCCCAAATCAACACGTCATGAAAATTTATATCGAGGTTTAAGAGGGCTTCCAATCTGGTTTCTGGCAGACGCAGATATGACAGAGTGGGTATTAAAGTGTTGTGGTCCGGGCTCATCGGGGGATACAGCTGGAGAACAGACATGGAGTTGAACAAACAGTGGACTTGTTGGCCCCATCATCGCACTGAAACTGAAGATTATAAAGTCTATGGAAAGACAAACAAAAATATGAAATGGCTTCCCGATAGCCGTCCTGTAAAGCAACATTATGAAACTTTTTTACCTTAAAATAACAGCTTCAAAATCATAGTGATGGTTCAGTGTCTTGTAATTACGTTGTCTCTGTCTAGGATCACAGCGTTTCACACATGTTTACTTCAATACACACGTTTTCAACATTGTTATGATGTAATGAGTTTTGTGCAATTGTTGCAGACCCGGGATTTGTGTTTCTGACAGTGGTGTTGCGCTCAGAAACTGTGGGGCGGGCACCAAATTGCTCAACATGTCCACATAATGATACTTTTAGGGCATTTTTATGGTGAAATATGCATCACTGCCATGAGATATCACAAAAGAGCACCATTTTAGACCAAATCAAACGCGTCATTCACTCAATGAAGCTGAAGGAAATAAAGAAAGCTATTTAATCGTGCCCGATTGCGAAATAAGGAGGTTCATGACGAGTCGGCCGCCATTATGTGTCCTGCTTTGGAGACGCGTCATGTGTCTCAGGTCGAACTGTAAAATGTGGCAGTGCTGATCAAACACCAACCAATATGTTGTCACCTATCACCTATTTCTTGCTTGAAATTTCAGAGACATATTCTGGTGTACTGTTTTGGCTGTCATATCAGAATGTTTATCACCAGACAGCCGCCATTTTGTGTTTTGCTTCAAAACGGAGCATATAAAACACAGATCCAACTGCACTTCAACTTCAGTTTACTTAGAAAAAACGACAGGAAACCAAATACCTCAGAATTACCAAGTAAAGTAGCCTATTACATTTAATTTGAATGTTTAAAAAAGTTTTCATTTATTAAGTGTTGGCAGCGCTGATCAAAAATGCACCAAGATTCTGTTACATACCGACTGTTAGCTACATATGAGAAAGTATCACCATGATAAAAAATGTAAGCGAGGACAGAAAGAGATTCACATGTCATCTACGTATAAATGTCTTATGTCTAACTGTTGCTGCTTCCACATTCTCCAAATCCCACTGAGAACAAGTCATAGCACACACAAAATTTGTAATCATTTGTTAACAAACAGTTGTTGAGCCAAAACAAAATTGTAATGATTTCCGATTACACATTTGGCCGTGTCGGAGTTTCAATAAACTGTTCTCTGCCTCAGCAAATATCATGACCTGCAGCACCTTTGGATCTGGCCCTGATAACTCTGTCCTTAAACAAACACACACAGTGTACAGCCTGATGTGATGACCGGCCTCTTTTCAACACTTTACGATGCCAGCGTCAGATGGTTCCCCATGGTTCTTGGACACCTAACAAGGAAAATAGAAGAAAACCATGAATTCACTAGCTACAGCACACGTTCTCTTGGTACTATCTGCGACTTCTGGCCCAAATCTGGAAACATGTGTCCGACCTAATGCAGGGGAGTTTTCTAATCAAATGAATGATACAACAAAGCATCATATTCCACGTTCGAGGGATGTCTTTTGATGCTCAGATAAGGCTGGTGATGCTACTTCAGTGAAAAGGGGTGATTTTGTAGGATATAGCAATTTGGTAAGGACTTTGCGTTGCAGATGAGGAAAAACGCTGTTCTATGCATCGTCTGTCTTTTCTCGAGGCCGTCTCACACAGAACTTGAAGTGACATTTTGTCTTCAGTGTGGAACAAAAGTTTCCACAGAGCCCCGATCTTAATTGTCAATCAGATATTTTTTCCACGTGGGCCTCGGGGCTCGGGACCATCCAGGAGCTTAGGCTGTCAGAATGAGTCATCTTCACGGCCTCATCTTCAAACAGATTTTATAGTCGTGTTTTTAATACGGTCGAGCCATTTTTGTTTTATGACTTCTGTGTTGGAGTTGGATTCGTTTTCACTTTTTGAATTTTGTTTTGAATTCATGTCAGCCTTTTTACTTTGTTTCTGATCGTGCTTTGACTTTTTATTGTTTTAACTGGTCATTAATGTCTGCGAGGAGGCAGTGGCAACCAGCAGTCGCAGAAGTATCTGGAACAGCGCTAGCGCACAAACCTGAAGCATCACATTTGCAACTGGAAGTCGGATGAAACGCACATTTCGGGGAGAAACGAAGCAACGTGTTATCTGGACGGAGCGAAGTCATGCTGAATTGTTTACTGCCGTCAGTCCCGCATTACATAATCACTTCAGAGACTCATCAATTCTGAACGGGAGGATAATGATGGATGGTACTGTGATGGAGCGTGTCCAGGACAGCAAAATCCACAAAAGTGCTGGAGCTGTCAGCGTTAAACAAAAGTTATGTTCTTTTTCTTGGGAAGGACTTACAGCTGCAGAGCAGTGGAAAGACAAATGCAGGAAGGCCATGACGGACGTTGAAAAACAGAGACATGCTGGAATGGCATGAGCAGAAAAATGTGTTCATTACGTGTACATCAAACTGTCTGCCATTTTAGATATCTGTGTTTCAAAGAATTTAAAGATTCCTTTTCTCTACAGCTAGGGTTTGTACGAATGACCAAATGATGAAAAAAAAGATGAATTGGCACTCTCTGGAAACAGTGCAGGCTCAAGATTCACTTACAAGTTTTGTTTTTTTCCCTGAGCTTCCTTTGGTCTTAGGTCATTGTGTCACCAATATTAACTCCTAAAATCTGCCCCATCACCCGTAATATTTGATTTCTGCCTCTGGACCTCCCGGGTATCGTCCTCCTGAGTCGCCTGTGTTCTTGATCCTGCAGTTTGACTCCAGCTTCATCTTTAAACGGCCGGCCCAGCGCTCTACCTCTGCATTGGTCCTTTGCCAGTACCAAAGACCCGCTTAATTTCCTCTCTGTGGGAGATTCTGTACTCTCCTTGGCAGCAAAACCAGCAGTGCCACAGAGAAAATATATTGAAGGGGCTTTTGCAACAGGTTTCTTTCATTCCCCTGCTTGTTCAGCTGGAACCGGAGCTTGTTGAGGGGAGAGACAGGAACTTCTGGACATGTACAGACTCAACAGTTAAGAGCCAGCCATGTGTCTCTCCATCGATTACAAAGGGACACTATTTCATTCAAGCATGGGTCATTGAACGAGGACTCCGACTGTGCACTACTGTTAACTGCCTGGATGTGCCATTATGTTATGCTGTTTTGCAGGTAATTTGCAGGAGAGGCTGACCGTTCAGAGCGTGTGGTTCTCCTCAGCTACCATTAAAGCTGCTGAGTCGGCTTAGAAGATACTCTCCGTGTTCTGTGTTTGGTTACATTATTCGTTTTTCCTCAGCAAAATCCACATATCCACAAACCCATACTACTGATATCATTCATCTCTTACTGTAGTTTACTTTATGTTTTGTTCATGACATAGTTAAGCATCTCTTTCTTGTGTCTCCCCATTATTTGCCGTGGTTTAAGAGCCGATCATTGTCAGAACTGTCGTCTAAACGCTGTGGTCAAAGTCTGGAGGTACATGCGTACCAAGCTCAAGTTTTTCTCACCAAAAACTCTGGTTGGACCCCTCCGCTGTGACAGCAGATTTTGAAGCCTGTTTGTCAGTCAGACACAACTAATGAGTTCCAGGAAAGCCTCTGAAGCAGCGTCCTGTGGTCCCCCAGAAGTTGGAGTGCGTCAGCAGGCCTGTCGGGGTGGCTTTACGGTCGTGTCAGCAGTCAGATCTCCGGTAACTACTTACCACTCACTGCAGAGAGACAACGCCACAACGAGTGAGTGAGTCGGTTACCTCAGACGTCAAAGTCCAACCACCAGTCCCAAAACATAATTTATGGGTTCTGGAGAGAAAGAAACAAGTGTTTTTTTTTCTTCTTTAATCTCCCTCGTCTGACTGGGCGTCTGAGCCCCGATTTCAAATATAACTGCACTTGTAAATACAGGCATCCACCCACTATCATGATTAGTGGCTATCAATTACAGAATGGAAAAAATAAACAGTTCTGGTTTGTGTTTTATACCATGATAACATACTGGATGGTGCTCTTAACAAGAAACAGTGCATGTCAAATGAAGTCCAGATACAGCTAAAGAAACATTCCTTCAGAGTGGAAGTTGTTCATACAAAATCATTCATAATTACACAAAAAAAACAAATGCGACATCCATTCATCACAGTTATCTGAGTGTCATTTGTAAACCTAAATGCAGGTCACTATCAGCCTTAAACAGGAAAACTGAAAGCTGAATTATTGGATGATGGCCCATATACTCATTCTGGACTCTTTCATAGTTTATGTAAAAGGAGATAAAATGTGGGAATTGTTAAATTAATTGTTAATAGAAATTAGAGCAGTTTCTCTTCAGCATCGACCAGTCAGTCGTCCCAGTGTCTCCAGGGTGAAAGCCACAAACAAGTCTAGAAAACCTGTCTCACACGCGACGTTGGCTTTTCTGTCTGGGAACCAAACCTTTCCCAGAGCCCTCACAGTGCTGGTGCGCACAAGGCAACTTGTGAGGGGACTTTCAAAGTCTGGTATAATAAACCCATGACCACAAGCTGAGACTTGGGAAGGGAGGCTGACATTTGTGTTGGCATGAGCAGCCGGTGCCAACGTTTGTGCAGATAGCCCACTGACATCAGCAACATGAGAAAAGTGGCCCCAGGGCATTCATTCAGATGCTGATTCATTTTGGCTCTATGAGAACCTGAGTTAGTGACATAGGACGGGCCGTGAACTGTATTTACAATGTCGAGTTTTTGCGTAATGAGAAATCCTTTTACCTCCACGTGGTGATTGTTGTTGTTTCATGGGTTTTACGCGCCACTGTTTTTGTTGTTCTGTTGTTAAAACTCAATAATGTGTCAAAAGGCTGATGGAGAGTGGCAACAGGGGAAGGACCCTGATGCAGACTGTTGAAACAGCAGAATGATAACACTGGTTTAACGCTTAAAAGATCTTTCAGGCAGGTAGGTCTCATACGTAGGTCTCATTTACGCTGGGGATGCTGGGGACATGTCACAACAGCCCGTTCTCCAGGATATTATGTTAACAGTTAACATTTCTGCAAACCACAGATACGTCCAAGGTCGACATTTGTGCCAAACATGGCATGTCACGTCCACATTATGTGCTCATCAGTCACCCCAGTCACATCGGGAGGTGGTGTTATAACAGCCAACAAGGCTGCCGAACAGCTGCAGCTGACCTGTGGCCTTGTGTTTAGAACGAGTCATGAATTTGTGTGAACTCTTTGTTTCTCCAGTGTGCGTGATGACTGTAACTTTTGCGCTTGATATTGTTTACCTATGCAAAGTGGTTTTGCAATTTCAGCTCCCACACAACGACCTAGTGATGTGCTGTTCTGCAAGTCTTTTTCTGTCAGAATGATCTACTCTGGCTCTTTTATCAATCCCCCCACTGCATTGCCTAAAATTTCACTAAGTGTCTGCAAGGAAAATGAGATGCAGGCGAGGAGGCGGGTGGGGAGAGGAAGGCAAGGTAACTGCAGGGAAAATTACAAAAAAGGGAGCAGGTGTGTAGATGGGAGAGTAAGACTGGTAATGTGGAAAGGAGGGATATCTAGTGGACTGATGGAAATGCCAGTGAAAGTCCCCCGGTAACAGGGAACAGGGAACATGGCTGGAGAAGACAGACTGTGGCCTCTCATCCATCAACATGTACCTGCTCACCCAATTTTTGACCGTTCTGAGCATTTGGACCAAAAACAAATTGGCCCAGAATCTAAAAAGTTGGTTTCCAGCAGGAACTTAAAGATGCAGGTTTACCTTGTCCTTGAATTGGAAACGGAAGTATGAGTGTTACTTCCTACAGGTTGTTGTGCATTGTGCAACAACCCTATGATGATGACCCATCTTTGTTTACAATGATCCCACTCAAAATTGGTGAGAACACAGACTGGTTCGCACAATGGCACCAAGGTTTTTGAAGACTTGAATTGAACTGTTTCATAATCAGAGCCCATTCTGTGGAAACAGGGTAAAAGAAACAGTCTGTGACAAAAACCTGCAATAAAAAGTAAGACAAGCATGTTCCTGACGACATTTGCCAGAAAATACTCGATGTCTTTGTAACATCTTTATCTTTTCTTAATCCTGAGAAGAGCATCTTAAATAGGTTTGGCAAGACACTGTATACCTGTGTGTCAGGTCACAGGAGTCTGAGTGTCCGCAACATAATACAATATGATAACGTGCAAATTGAAATTCTAATGAAAATCTGCAGACGACAGATCCATTGAGTCCAGTATTCTGTACTTCAGCAAAAATACGGCAGAGCAGCGGATTTCACTTCACCCTAGTTCAAGCCATATCTGGAGTGGAAACTTGGTCTGAATTTATGACCAGATTTCAAGTAATAACATGGGCCTAACATTTACCCATTAGAAGAGATGGGACCATTGTACTGTATGCAGAGCACACCCTCACACTGTCTGTTACACAGCTCGTCCAGACTCCATCATTTGGAGTTTCGCTTCTGCAAGTGTGATGGATGCATCACATCTGTGCAGAGCGCACGATTGAATGCCCTGTAATTAATGGCCAGTGCATTAAATTGGGGTTAGCAGTTACAGGTAGGGAATGAATTTTTCTTGGAATTGGGAAAGGTCAAAAGACTCTGGGGTTTGTTTTCCATCTGTGATGGCGACTGCGCTACTGTAGCTCTTCATTTTCAAAGTGTTTCTGTCTTCCATTGTTGAAAAGAGCCTGACAGAGACGAGAGGTGCAAGAGGGCCGATTTATGACCTCCTCCGAGATCCAACACATATTGTACTCGATGTGTGTGACACGTGGAGAGAGGGAGGCAGTGCGGTTATGTAACGTAAAGACATCATACTGCATACCTGGGAAAAAAGTTATAAAAAGCGTTGAAAATGTCAAAAATCCAAATATTCAGCTACTTTCTAAAGTATGCCTGCAATTACTTTCCTAGGGAGACAGGAGAATTATTCAGCTCATTTTCAGGTTTATAAATTTATTTTGTGTGACAACTAGAACAGGTTTACGTGCTTTCATGTTCAAAAAACTAATCGGAGACACTCATTTTGGCTCATGTCTCTTTCAAGCAGTGTATTTTGCTATTTTCATATCATTTCGTTTTTTTCTTATTTTTTCCTCCTTTCCTGGCGATGTTGATGAGCCACACTGCTGGCCAATATCTTTTGACAAACTATTTCATTTTGTGCTAATTTTGTGACCATAGTAGAATCTGGGAGCCACATCTCATCCTTCAATTGGGGTTATTAAAGCAGCGTGGCTTCTTTAAGAACCAGGGCAGTTTGGTCAAGCAAGATAAGGAGAGATGGCTTCAGAGAGGTCTGTGAGAAGTTGTCTAGTTGGAGTAAATGTAAAGTGCATATTACAGTTGTAACATGAATAAACTCTACAGCTGTTCAATACAGGAGAAGATAGAAGAAAGGTATTTCTTGTCTATACTAATATCGATTCTGTCACTGATCCATGCTAGTGATGTTGATTTTGTTAGAACGGCGCTCTGGCTGCAACGGTAGTGAATATGTATGACTGTTAACCACGCCCCCATTCTCTGTTTGAGATACAATCTTGGCGTGGGCATCGTGAAGCTTCCAAGAACCCGGTCTGCTCTGATTGGTTGGCTCACACACTCCTCAGCCAGCCCTGCTCACCGTATCTCCATTTGGCTCTGTCCTGTTTTCAGCTTCTACATAGCTTCGATTCTACTGTCAGTGTGGGCTTGTATCATGCAGATGTGTGACATGTTGATGGAGTGATGTCATAAACTCGTGGAATTTAAAGAAAAAAAAATGAAAAGAATAATAGGTCTCCTTTAAATTAGATTACTTTTCTCTACTTTTTTCCCCAAGTAATGTGTAATATTTCTTAGAATTCACAGAAGAAATGTCGAGGTGCTTTTCTCAAAATAGATATTAGCTTTAAATCTCCTTTAGATTATGCACCAGTTTTTGTTGCGCCCTGCCTCAACTTCTACATTCCCTGAGGGTGAATGTTTATGCGTTGTTTTGATCATTGCTGTCGGGACATCCGACTGATGGGACATACTCAGAGCCCATAGAAGGCTGGGGTCAGCATCATCCAAACTCTCCGAGCTGCTCGCTGAAAAAAAACGAGAGGTTTGCCAAATCGTCTTATTCCTTCTTCTCCACGGGTCACTGGTTGTGCACTTGCACAAACCCTCTGAGGATCGAGCTATTTAAACAGACAATAACACTGGCCCTCAAGCGGTGTTTACTTCAGCCCAACTTTCCGCTTGTCTCACTGCTCCGCTCAGAACAAAGTGGTGACAAACTCTTCGGATACTCATGGTATTCATACGTTCAATAAGCACGGCAATAACCGGCAGAGGAGGTACAAAAGAAGCAGCAGAGCATAATGAGTATGTGATTATGTGTCGGCTCCTGCGTGTGATGCTGGAAAACAAAACTGGGCTTTGAGTGTGCTGTTTGTTATAACGTCTGTAACGAGGTTCTCTATATTTAGACTGCTTTACTGTCAGCAGGTTTATGAAACAGGCCTTCATGCACCCATCATTAGCCAAGTATTGGACTAATGGGAAGCCTTTGAGGAAAATCATGTGGAGGAGAGAATGAGGTCTTTTACCAGACCTCATCATTAAGGGCGGTTAGCAACAGTGGAAAAAATGTCAGCTTCCAGTGTCTTTTTCTGTCCCCAAGAAATACTGAGAAGTTTCGAAAGGCTTCGGTTTTATGCGTTTTTACGTCACATAACCAAATATGGAGCGCACAGGCAGCTAAATGAATTCAAATCAGTTTATTAAAGATACACAAAAGTACACAAAGTATACAGTGAAAAAAGACAAAAGCTGATAAAATGCTACAGCTGCTCAGCACTGCATTTTATGTTAATATATATACTGTACAGTTTTCATCTCATCACTTATGGGTCAAACAACGTGGAGTCAAAGACTGCTGTGCCCACACCTTTACAGAGACGGGACTGTGATGAGGATGAGGATGAGGAAAGGTGGAATCCATGTTTGTATAACATCGGTGCTTTTGTTTATGTGTATTTATGTAGAAATAACGATATATATGTTCTGCAATTTGTGTAGCTTGCATAATGACGAATGAATTACTTTGTATCTTGCATCGTCAGTGAAATGTCACGACAACTACTGGATACAACAGATTTATACAGTTCTTTGATATGCCAGAATACCTGCAAGACAACTCATATTCGATTCAACCTGAGCAGGGAATTTGTAAAAATTCTAATCCTCAGGTTAAAATAGGTCATGCACAATGTGAAGTGCAAAATAAAAAACCTGAATAACCCCCTGAATTTGGGGTCCAGCATTGGTGATCTGAGTATGAAAACTTGCAGTAAACACTACATGTGTTCAAAGATTCTTCGACGAGGACCTTCTGTTGGACGGGAGTTTGATTTTTAAAGAGCTGAAGGGAGACAACAATCATCTCATCACTGTACTGACGGAAACAAGATGACTCTGTGAATCATCCTCCAGATGAAATATTCCTTTTTGAATGGGGACAAAAGTCTGTCTTCAATACAGTGAGGATTTTTGGTTAAACCACAAAGTGCTGACTGTTGAGAGGCATGTGTGTACACACTCTTGTGTTTGATCAATGGGCTGGGAATCTTTAGCCGACTATTCCCAGAATGGAAGTACTTCACCCTGGAGAAAGAGTGTGTGTGTGTGTGTGTGTGTGTGATCAGAGATCTACCGGGCAGCGTGGCTCTGTGTAACTGTTCCAGTCCACATTGGTCGAATACACACCATCGCCACAGATTCCTCATCATCTCTTTGACAAACAGCCTTTGTTTTCTTAGTGGAGTTTGCCTCCTTCTGGGACAAAATTCACACCAAGTCCCAGGGGAACGCGGCCAGGGATTCACTGCGGTGGCTCTCATGCCGAGAAAAAAAAACAAAGCGGACCGATGGGGACATATTACATATTACTGAGTGGTTTGGCGGCATCAGCGCAGGAAGTTGTCACTTAAAATTCTGTTTTATGGCTCAGCAAAAGTAATAAAAAGGAAGAACACTCAGCATTACCCAACAGTCCTGTTACCATCTACAGGACATAAAGCTCTGGATGAACTGATTCTACTTACCTTTGTGCAATTCAAATAATTAATGTTTGGATTAATGTTTATGTTTATGACGGACAAAAGAAGAGATGATCAACAAGACAAAGGGACTGCGATGCTGGTGCATCTGTGAGGCTGAACTTCCAATATCAGCAGGCTAGACTTTTTACCATGTGTATAACACTAAGTCAAGTTTGTTAACACGCTAACACAAGTACAGCTCACTGTCATTGGTTCTGAAGATATTTGGTCACAAGCCAAAGCATTTTTGGCCACCAAAGTGATTTAATTTAATCCTGAGGAATGAAATTATCTCAGTAATTAGTAGAATTCATCATCTGGGAACTATTAATGTCAGTACAAGATTGTGATTTGACTGAAGAAGAAATAATTAATGTACAAAACAACATTAGCACATTATAAACTCTGGAAAAAAAAGTTTTTCATATGCCGATACTGATATATCGATCAATATTTAATTCAGAGCTCGACCGATATTTTAGACTATCTAATATGTCTGTCGAGCTATGAATGAAAGACTGAAAAATATGCTAAGAACACAATAGAGATTTCAATGCTGGATCTTTTTTTGTCATTTGACTTATTTAAAGGTTAATTTCAGGTCTAAATGTCAATGATGTGGAATAAACCACAGTACAGTCAAATACCTAGAAATAACTAACTACTGATGAGCAACATGGATCAGATGTCACTACCTGTCACTACTTGTTCTTCTCATGACTTACCTCCACATGGACAATATGTCACATATCACTTACATTCGGTAAATCCACCAACAGCTGGTATTCAGTCTGATTCTCACAAAATAATTGAAGCAAAGGTCTCACAGCTCTCAATTTCCAAGTACATTCCAACTGCTCTCTTTAGATAGATGGCTCCATCCTCATGTTGCATCTACAAATCATATCGCTTTTTATTATGAACAAGCAGGCCAGACACAATCCTGTCATAACAGCATTGTTTCTGCATTGCCTGTTTTGGAAGACAGTGCCTTTAACTTTGGTCGTTTCTAAACCTAAAATTCCTCCGCACAAGCTGGCCCGTTCCTCCTGCTGGCTGCATTGAAGCCACGTGCTGCACTGTGTGGCCCCTCTGACCATCACAATCATAAAAACGTGAATCTATTCCTTATTTCCGTCCAGCGGTCGAGATCCTGCCAGGAGGTCCTTTCTGGAGTATATAAACTATACTGCAATAAGTTCTCGTCTTATACCCTTTCAAACCCCAGTGAAACAATTCCTGATATTAAATTCTGCACCATGTATTGTTGCAGATGAGAGCACGGAGTCTGCGCGGGTCAAACTTAACACATGCAAATCCATTTTTATACTCAACAACTCAAGTGTTATTCCTAATTTTGAGTTAATGTGAAAGTGTCTCATTTCTGTGTTAACCTGCTGATCAGCAACTCGAGCAAGGGTGAGTCAAAGCTGTCCAACAAACCACAAATGTCAAACAGCTGCACGTGGAAACATACAGTAGAGGGATTACCACTGTCAGAATGCATCAAATGTCGTGACAATCTATTGCAGAGCTGTTTAGATATTTTCAATGGTCTGTGACTCTTCAGCGCACTTTTCCCAGAATGGAAGTGCATCACCATAAAAAAAATAAAAACTTGTAAGGCCATGGTGACATTACAGGAAAAAGTCTGGGGATCAACAAAGTCAGTAGGTTCATCGTCTGGATGATGGCAGTCCATTTCCTTCCTCATCATTTCCATTCGTGCCGTATGTTAATCGGGTTTATTTTTGCAAATTCATCCATAAAGATGTTGTGAGACCGTGTCCCATTTCTGTGGTGATAGAAAGGTTATTCAAAATGGAAAAAAGGAGTAAATGTTTGGGAACCATTGCTCACCAAACTTCTGCAGAAAAACCTCTTTTTGACCTCGAGACTTGGGTCAGTAGAGCTGAAGTGTTGCACTCTTTATGGCTCAACAGAGATGCTGAGGGAATATTTTCTTCTCTTAAAGCCATTTCACTAGCAAGGACCACACCTTCAACAAGATGCGTTTAAACAATTTATTATGAAAGAAAGAGAAAACAAAACGTTGAAGATCTTGGTTCTTCGAGTGCGTTGTGGGGAAGCTCTGTAGAGAATCCGCCGCCGCACCCGGGCAGCGACGGACCCCCTCATGGTCCTACGAAGGAGAGGAAAGAAAAGAAGAAACATGGAGAGAGAAATTGGGTTGGGGGGAGGGGCGCAGAATACGAGCGCGAAGACGAGGAGAGGTTCAGGTGGTTATTTGTAGGAATATCGGAAGTTGGCGCTGTTGAGGTGTGGTCCTGAAACTTCGCCATATAAGCTTCAAGTGTTGGAGCTTCATCCATGGGATAACCGGCGACAATTTCTTCCATGTCTTTTGTGCTTTAGTAGATATTAAGAATGTTACGAAAAATTTACCACATGATATTTGGCCCTAACATATGTAAAAATCCCAAATTGTCTATTATCTAGACAAAAGTTAAAACTGTGTTTGTACAAGTTGCTTAAATTAATTATGGACAAAAGAAGAACATGTTCTGATATTCTGTGATCCAGAGTACATCTGAATGAGAACAATACAGTCCATTGATTGACTTCACAGGCTTTAATGACAATCACAACAAACAAATAAAGATTTGTTGCTTTTAGCCTCTGACTTATATGTGATGCAGCTCTTGTATAACCAATACAAAATGTTGTGCAAAGCACATTTAAGGACAAGGAACCCTGAAGTTGGACTGAGCCCCAGAGCTTTTTTGTCCAAGCAGCCAGGAGATTTACAGGGTGAGTACAAATCTTTATCTCCAGTGACAATGGGAGTAAAACAGTCATCCCACAAGGCAGTTGCAGCTGTTTATCAGTGAGGTGGCCAGAGCCATGTTTAACCAGGGCTTAACTGATACTGAACATCTGCCTCTAAACAAAGCATGAGAGGTATGGAGAGTTATTAGTGCTTACAAGCTTGCTCTTGACTTCTCTCTCTGCCATTTCCCTTTCTTCTCTCCCTTTCTCAGCAATTAGGTAAATGAGGCATCACTGTTGGTGATGTGATCTTATCACCTGTGACCTTGTCGTAAACATCTGTTGAGTGGAAACCAAGAACTTCAGCCTGGAGTGTGAAATGGGGAATTACAAGGTCATGAAATCTCAGCTCAAGTTTCGTTCTTTCTTTTGAAATCATTCCACCATCAACTGAAGCCCGATTGGCAGATTACGTGCTTTGTCCTTGAGTAAAAGTGATTACCTCAATTTATTGTTCCACTTCACTCTGCGTGCATGTGTCCACAAGAAGCCGAGCCAGGTTGTGAGCATGGTCAGTGAAACGCTTCCAAAGATAACGGACAAATCCTGGGTGGCCTGGGTCTAAGTTTCATTCATAATGCGTGATACACAGATTTCAGCCCGTACTCTGGTCAAATAGGATTCAATAAAGCTGTGGAGCCATATTACAGTAGTATTAGCCATAATCCACATATGCACTTGGGGGATGTTTAAGCTGTATTTTTGTAACTTTGGATGACAATTTAAAAAGGACTCTTGATTTGATGGACTCCATGAAGTCATAACCTTGTGTAGGTGAGAGTAAAACGCTGCACAACCTGGTTAGTTGACTTGTGTGGTTACACTACATGACAGGTTAGATCCCAGGGCAGCATGTGCAAGATAAGACGAAACATTCCATCACATCACTCGATTTAATGTTAACAGAAAGAGAAACCTGCATTGTTGAATTTGTAAGTCATACTTTATTTTCAAAATTGTGCAAAAAATATAGACCCCATCCTACACCTGTATAAAAACAAGAACATTAAGACAAATTTCACGCATTTTTATCATATTTTACTGCATAAAGGATTATTCAAAAACAAAACAAAAAACAAAGTATTTACAGTTCCCTTAACTTTACAAAACCTTTAGCATTTCCCATACAAATTTGCATATAGAAAGGATGCCTAGCGTAGCGATAGGACTGAGGTAGAATAAGGAGATAAAGTTGAAATGAAAGGAAGAGTCTTTAGGGAGTCGTTTTCTTGGCCAAGAAAAGGCTTAACGGTACCGTAATGTATCTGGTTTCATAGGACCCCAACTGGACACACCAGTCTTACAGCACAAACTGGACATTTGTGTCATTAGTTTCCATCAGGTGTAACGAACATAACAAACTAAATTGTAATCAAATGAGGCGTTTCTGTAAGAAAAGAATACCAAGGCAACAGTGCCTTAATCTGATATAGTGATGTATTAAAGGTGTCGGTATTCTGCACGCACTGCATTGTGTAAAATTGTTCCAGAGTGCATAAACTGCAGTTTGATTCACACACCCCCAAAAAATGATCTAGTCTTTGTACATAAAACTGTCTTTTACCTGAAACATGTGACACATTCATCTGTCTTAGGTGGGGAGGACAAATTTAGCATTTTCATTTATCTTACAGAAAAAACAGAGAAATGAAGAAAGGAGAAAAGCCCTAAGCAATAATAAATATTAAATGACAAATGACTGCTTGTTATTTTAGACACATCGACTGCCTGTGATTATTGTTCAATACATCCGTAACGTGGTTGCTGATCTGAGGACCCATCTGCACAAGCTATCTTATACCACACAGCAAACTTAGCAGTGTAACACCTTCACTAAATCACCTCCACATGTCTGGCCTCCTCGAGGGAAACATTATCCGTCACCAGCAGGGCCTGCTGCCTGCACACACTTCCGTTTACATCACAGTCAAACTCCTCTCCCTTTGTATCCGCCTGATGAGTTCTGCTGACAATACATCCTCACTCACCACGAGCGCACCACTTACTTTATAAGTACAATTTAGACTTAGATTTGATTTCACAGTCTAAATCTTTAAGAGCAGAAGGCGTAGAGGAG
The DNA here is from genome assembly GCF_900880675.1 of Sparus aurata. Lineage (NCBI taxonomy): Eukaryota > Metazoa > Chordata > Actinopteri > Spariformes > Sparidae > Sparus > Sparus aurata. The sequence continues at coordinate 25,837,958 of NC_044190.1, forward strand.
CAGAAAAAGTCATAAAAATATATCAGAATGAACATAAACAAATGTTAATATATGGTACTCCATTTTTAGAACAAACAAAATATCATATATTCTGTACACAATGATTAAATACAGTGTGATCAGTATACATTCCCGTGTATGAAAACCAATTTAAAATTTGTAATAAGAACATCAATGTAAACATAATACATTCTGTAAAACTAACTCAAAACTTCCAGCACCAGCTGTTCAATGCATCATAATATATAAAAACATTCCATATTCACAGATTAAGTATGTCTAAGAATTATCCGTATCTGGAATTAAAAGATGAGAGAAAAATAAAAGTCCATCACGATATTGGACAGTAACTCTTACTGGGTGGGTACTGTTTATGAACTAAGAAGGAAAAGTCTGTTTGGGACGTTCTGTTTCCACTGACAGGCACAGAGACAGGTGACGCCAGGAGATCCAACCTGTGGGCCCTTCCTGCTCTTCCAGAGCAGCTCAGGTGACTCTGTTGGTCTTTGCACTTCTGCACCGAAGTCTCACTCCCTCACGGTAAAGACTCGGAAAGAGGCTCCCTCTGTGTTGCTCTCGCTGCAAACAGACAAGACAGAACACATGTCGTGTTTAGTGCTACAGATGCAACTACGATCTACTAAATATGCCAAAGGCGTGCTCCAGCAGCTCAGTGTGTTATTTGCATAAAGTGGAATTGTGAGAAATAGATTGGAGAAGAATGGTCAGAAGTAAGGCAGCCCCGGCCAATCGTAAGCGCCAGAAACTAAGCGCAGAGCGGGTCATCTGCTAATATTAAGAGTGGTGGTTTGATTCCCGCCTCCAGCTGTACGTCAAGATGTCCTTGGGCAAGATACTAAACCCCTAACTGCTCCCAATGGATGATCATCCATTGATGTGTAATTGGCTAGGCATAGAACCATCATGCGATGTTTTGGAAAGGAGGCTCCTGAAGAGCAGCCTCCATTTACCGTCTTTGATCCGACCCTCGTGTCTCCTCAACTCCCACTACTTTAAACTGCACACGCAAGCGTTCTGTAAAAAGTTAAGCGCATGCTGAGATCAACATCATCAGGGTTATCCAAAGTCTCATGGTATGTGTCCACAGGATCTGTTGTTTCAATGCCTCCCATTCATTGTCATTGCGAACAGCCGTGAAATGCATTGTGGTATTGTTGAATTGTGCTTAAAACAAGAGGGAGTCGAATTACCCACTCCTCATTTGTATAAAGTTAACTTCTGGTGACTCCTACAAACTCCTACAAATCTATTGTTGAGCTGGAATGAACGCAGATTTTGCAACTGCACAGCTTATTTCTCGCCTGAATTGTCTTCAGAAGCCAATTTCATGGCGCCATTTCTTAACATAAGAGTAAGCTTCCCTGAACTGCCATGTTGGTTTAGTTTGAAACAGGGAGCATAGGCTGAGCTGGGAAGCGTTGCATGCACTCATGTCAAAGGACGCCCAGGTGGACACGTACCATCAGACTTTAGAAAGCTCCCACTAGATTCTACAAAGACATGATACAACTGAGTTCACAGGCAGAGTACTGTAGTGCTCGCAGTGAAAACCTGTGCCCCTTTCCACCACATAAATAATGGTTGTGCATCATCACACTTGGAAGTGTTCTTTTTAGTTCTGCCCAAGTCCTCCCAGCAGCCAAGTCCATTAAAAAGTACACAATCATGGTGTTCACAACATCTTAGGAAAAAAACTTCCACCAAATGTCACGTTGGCAGGATGACTCATTGTTGCCGGGTTTATAGGTCTGACCTTCTTCCAGCGACCGCATGTGCTAAACTTGATGACTTCGTAATTAGTTCATTAGCGGAGAGACCTTGAGGTCGGGCCATGATCAATAACCATGATGGGCCTGTGTGATTGGTATCAGATCGCAGATAATTGTTGCAGAGAAAAGCACTGACTAAGTGGCTGACAGCATTTCCATCCTCGAGTAATCAGATAGGCTGTGATTATTTCCCCAGCAGCAGAGTCCAGTCCAAGCTGCCCACGCTGCCATGATGTTGGCACATGGCACGGACTCCCCCAGCCGTTTATTGACCTCCTATCCCTATGCCCTGAGCGGGGCTTTCACTGTTCTGCATTAGATTTCATAGTAGTCAGACTTGGATTATTTTTGGCCATTCAGCACTTTGCACACTCAATTGAAATGCCTGAGTAAAGTAAGCAAAGATCCCATGTGTGGCCCATCCACACACCAAACCACACCATTACTCTTACAACCCCACATGCCAGCAGAACTGGCCACAAGGGCTTCCTTGCCTCAGCTTGGTCCACTGGAGCTGGCCACAGAAATGAGAGTGATGTGAGAAACATGGCGTGCACGCAGGGAACCCACTACATGCAGTATTACAGGAGACATAAATCAAGGTTGGGTACGAGGAATAAAAGCACCTTTTCTCATGCATATTTTAGATTCTCTTGTCAAATTTACTTGTCTGATTTCACTACAAGCTGCATGTTTTCATTTCAATTGTATCTCAAGGTTGTTCTTTACCACACTCCCATCGGTCAAATATTAAAGCTTAAGCTGAGCAAAGTATGGAAGTTAGAATATCATTGTGGATCTACACATTATATAACCTCCAACATATACTATTTTTAAAATTCCAGGAACAATTGCAGGGGAGAATCTCTGAGCAGACGTTCTGATTTGCTTACCCAAGTTAGAGAAACAACTGACCAATCGGATGACACAGGATCAGGAATGGGGACCTCATCCTCCTACATGGCTAGGATGGCTAGCTAGCTATCTATTCATCATCGCTCATTGGAGCGATGCGTCAACATGTCGGCCGTATTGGTACAGGGAAGCGGCCCCCTTCTAATACATGTCTGTCGAGGCAGGTGGTCTGTCCACAATGAACTCACTGAACCGGTTTTCAAGCAGTTGGTTTGCTACAAATGCCAGACATGTATTTCCATTCTTTATTATATTCAATATGGGTGTTCATACTGAAACACTAGATGATTTAAGATGATGGCTGCCATGATGTAATTTATTTCTAATTTTGGAAATCATTTTGGAAATAAATTCTTATTTACATTTCAGGTCACGACATGATGTAAAAGAAATATATAGGCTTTGTGGGGTGGTCGTTTATGTTGAGATAATTTGTGACAGATCCAATTCAAATTGCCTGTAGATAATGTTGTTATATTATTCATTGTTGCTTGGTCTTGCAGTTTCTCAAATGCAGCACAACAGTTTTTGCATTTTCTACTATTTCAATGGGTCATAACTCCTGAGCAAGAAGGAAGCAGCAGAGATGCATTTCGACAGCCAGAATACGGCAGCGACTGTGTAATTCCAGCCTATTTAACATTATTGAAGAATAGCAACAAGCATTGATGAGAATGACATAACAGAAGTCTTAACTTGACATATTTCTTTGATTAATGTTAAAAGTGTTAACTGCTTCCATAAACCTTATGCACAGCTTGTCATCTACAAATGACTTTGGCTTTTGTCACAAAACAAAATAGGAGCGCAGCTAACAGGAGCAAAGTGTCACGCTGACTGAAACAAAATGTCAGTTTAGTCGATTATGAGGCTCTGGCCCACCGACACCAGTGTTCTCAATCTTGCCTCGTTAGACCTCTGCTTATGACTGTGGTTGTGTGCAGACTTAATTGGCTTTCAGCTGTGTTGCACCTGTCAGGGTGGGACCCCGTCTGTCTTTATCGTGCTTGTTTTTGCCGTCAGTTTGCTGACCTTTGCGTAAATCCCAGCGTTATTCTAATGAGCCGCAATAAATGAAAACACATGAGGAACTGCAGGGTCTTTAAATCCCGTCTGGTTGACAGAACCTGCAACATTTACCCCAAACACCATGCGGCCGGTGGTTTGGGGAAAATATTACCACATTATTCAGGAATCCTTATGGGGAATGGGGAGGTTTTCACAGATTGTGTTTGAGTTGTAAAGTGCTTGTACATGTGTTATTCGTGGAAACAAATTCCCGTACTTCCTCAGGCTCTAATACTTCACTGATAGCTTTCGCTGCAGCTGAGGAGCCTCTGCGGTTTCACAGCTGCCACGCGGTTTCTTGTCGATACAAGCTGCCACACACCGTGTCCGAACATGAACGGTTGTTCTCATTTTAAGACAAAGTGTCTCCTAAATACTCTAGACTGCTCGGGGCCAAATCTAAAAATATAGATTTCTGGAACTCAGACTATCTCTAATGTTCCTGCGATAAGTTACAACTATTCAACATGGTGCCAGATCCATCCTTCATTATGCCTTTTGTCATTATCCAATAATAAAGTAATACCTCTCGGACTGGATGCCATTTTTCAGGACTCCAACGTAGTTCTTTCTCTTGTCCAGTGGCAGAACGTCCACTAAACCACCGTCCGCACTGATTACCCCTGCATGGATGGCTGCTTTACAAATACTGGAGCTCTGCGATGAGAAAGTGAGGCATAGAGGAGAAAGGTTTTTTACAAGAGGGGAAACAGTTTTTTCACAACACTCATATCTTTGTAATTCCTTCATCATCAAATACAGTAAAATAAATATTGCAGTTACTCGCAGACGCGCACACGCACACACACACACACACACACACTGACACAAAAGCAAGCATTTGTTTTACAGTCTGAGCCAACACAACTGACCTAAAGCTCTTATCAACAGTCTGGAGTGGAATCGTTCATTTCTAAACCAAACACAGATAACACTGTCCACAATCCATTAATTGTTGTCTACGAAATGTCAATCAGTGCCCCCTAAAGCTCGAGATGGCATCCTCAAATGTTTTTGTTGGTCCACAACCCAAAAATATTCAGTTTAATATCACTGAGGAGAAAGAAAATCAGAAAATGTTCAAATTTAAGAAGCTGGAATCACAGAAATGTCACTTTTTCTTTCTTATACTTTTAAACAAATTGATTCATTTATAACCAAAATGGTTGGCGATACATTCAACAGTTGACAACTAATTGAACAGTTGTTGCCGGAGGGTACTTTACAATGACTAATCTACTGAACGTGATTTAGGTGAATACTGAGCGATGATGTAAACCAGTCTTCATGAAACCATTTTTCTCTTTGCCTCCTACCTATGAGACACGGGCACTTAGCCTGAGATAATGGCTGGATAAGTGGTCCAGCCCCACTCTGGGTAATACATCCCTGGCAGGCTCAGGCTTACCTCACCATTACTCCCATTCTCCATGAGCCATATTCATACCGTGATTCAGTCGCTTTCCATAACTACCACGCATCACAAAGCCCGTGAACCCATCGTGACTTCACCGTGATGCAGATCCATATAAAGTGCCATTTTCTCTCTTTCTAAACTAAGAGCTCATAAATAACGGACCTGGAGTGCTTGGATCTCTGGCGGGCTTCGTGATCAATTTGTAAAAAAGTTCATTGTGTTACTTACATCTGTGTAAATGTTGTTTCCAACCACAGGTGACCAATAAGACGGCTGGGTCTTGCAGTTGGACGGACAGCGGATTCTGAGAGACAAATTGGACATCAGCGGCGACAGATAAGTATTTGGCATGAATAAGCACCATAAAACTAAATTAAAATGATTAATTGTAATTGGGTTCCAAGTGTTTATTATGAAGGGAACATATTTGTCCACAATCATAACTTCTTCAACGAAAACATATTCTATAATTTTACAACTTTGTTTTACGATATTGTCATTCAGTGTCTGCTCATATATCAGCCTCCACTTACAGGTATTCACAGGATGAGTTAAAGTTGTTTCACAGTACATTCACAAACACTTATGTCTGCTTATAACTCTATCATGGTGTGTTGTTAACCATTCATTAAAGGTGCAATATGTAAGGACTGACCACCTGTTGAATTTATGCTGAAAACACTCAGGGAGCAGCATATCATCAGAATAACTACTTACTTTTGCTAAATGTAGCTGCTGTTAGCAAATGGTCTAGTCTAGTGGTCCCGACTGGAATTCTGGACTGGAGGAGGATGTTGCTAGCTGGTTAGCATGCTAACTTTTAAATATCTCAGTTGTTTTTTCAAATTTTATTGATCATTTTGTTCTTTTTTAATGTTTTCAATTAAATTTATTACAACTTATTACAACCTTTAAATGTTTATATGCTGCCTAAAAATGTTAAACTGGGCCGTATGTTTAGATATCTGGGGTATCTGATGAATAAATATTTGTGTATAAAAAGAGAGAGGAGAATGAAAACATGGCGTATGTGAGGATCTACCTTGGACAGTTTGTGGAGGGCTTTTTGAAGGGGCAGATTTCAGCCACTGTGGTGTAACAGTCAGCAGTCAGCTCTGTCGCAGAGAGAGGACAGAAAAAACACTTACAGCGTATATCTACATGCAATCATGACTCAAAGCTCTTCTTAAGAACACGTTTAACTCACCTTCCACTTTGGCCACCACAAAGGCATTGCTGGCTTTATATTTACTGTAAAGGATATGACAGTGTTTCAAAATCAGGAAGGCAAACGTTTCTCAGAAAAACCTGTCATTGCACAAAATGTGAATCACTGAAGTTGGGAAATGTCTTTTTTTAAGTGTTGCACCAGTAAATGTGATTCAACCTAACGGGAAAAAAATTAGGCCGTAAATGTGTACCTGAGGGACTCGATGCCATTCTTCGTGGCTCGGACAAAGAATGGAAACTTGTCCATCCTTGTGATGTCGACCACTCCTCCGTTGTTGTCGATGGCACCGAAATGGATTGCAGCTCTGCAAATACTTGATTGCTGAAATAATACCAAATATAAGAGAACTTGTGAAAAATGCATGTTCAGTATGAATAATGCAAGATGTTTGTTTCCTGTTGGACCAACTCACCACATCATAAAAGAGAGTTCCCCACACTTTCCCTTTCTTATTCAGACAATTAGCGGGACATTTATATCTGCAGAGGAGGGAAACAAGTAAGAAACGAGAGTGAGTTGATATGGGAGAGGATTCTTATGGTAGACGAGAATGAATGAGACATGAACATCGTAAAAGATAACCGGACCTGTTGCAGGTTGCGCCTCTACACTTATCTCGCAGTCTAGTCTCACATTTAATGTTCTGAGCTGCAGGAAGAATTAAAAAAACTTAGTCATGAGCTCAAAACAAAACACAAAGGTCTGAGGGTGTTTCTGATCATTTCTGTAGCTACCAAGAAAAGTGCTGATGGGAGTCTTTGAAGAAGGACTTTTGGGTGTGGAGGGCTTAGGAGTGGTGGGCTTGGACACTGGTCTCTTCGGAGCAGACGGTTTAGGTTTAGGGGCAGGCTTGGCTGTGGTGCGAGGTGGCAGTGGAACCTGGGGCTTCTCCACCTCGTTCATGTCCTCCGTCTCCGAGCGCTGAGAGTCTACGGACAGACAGACGTGCAGGATTCAGGTTGGCAGTTCATGTTGGCATATTTGAATGAAAAGGGTTTGCTCACCTTTGTAGCACTGGTTATTTCTACACCCCCCTCCGTAGCTTGGAGGGCACTGGGAACACGGGCGGCCATGCTGGTACGGAGCCTCGCCAATCCAGTTGCCCCTGCAGAAGCAAACAGTGGACAGCTTGAGTAAGGTGGAAATTCATCATCAGTCAAGCGTCACTGGGCTCATGGCCTTGTAATTACTGCAGCGGTCTTTATCATTCGTCATTATTCCCACAAACTAATAAAAAAAAAACCTCCTCGTTGTCTCTCAGGTAATTACATACTGTCTGGAAAACAAGCGCCTGCCCCGCTCTTATTTTTCTTTCCTCCGTGCTTCATTATGATTTCTCTTTTCTGACTTCTGGAGGAATTTTAATGGCCCCAATATGTCAAACACATGTCAAACGTCTCGGACAGCTATCAGCTACAGTGGAACACACAGTGTAGCGTTTGTCAGCATCGTAGGGAGGGAGAATGTGAACAAGAGTCAAGACAGCAGAGGTGTGCATGGACAGGGAAACATGGAGGAATGTTGATCTTACTTTGGGGAATAGTTGCAGACGAGGTAAATGGCATTCTCCCATACTTCCCCCCACACGTTCATCCTCGGACACACGTGCACGGCACAGCCCACTCGGCTCGTGGTCGCCCAGACCAGCTGTAAAGAGAGAACGGCCAAAGTTAGCACGAGCAATTGCTGAATCTACAGACACATAGCAGAGTAAGCTATTGAGCTTGTAGCCCAGATTTCCTGCCTCACTTTTCTCACTGCCAACAGTTCAATCATTCATTCAAGAGGACCGGATTGGCAGTCACAATTAATGGGGCTACTGGGAGTTGTGCCCCGGTCAGATACACATCACGTGTGAACGCAGTTTGCCAGTCAGAGGTGGAGTAAAGGGCAGTTTTTAATATCTTAACTGAAGTCAACAAAGGCCCAAAACTGTCCAAGGTAAAATAAAACGGCTTATTAAACGGAAAGCCGCTGCAGCGGTGTTACAGATGAATGATGTGCCATTTGACGGCAAATACAACACAGCGTGTTCCATAACTCCTCCTCACTTTCCTCCCAGAACTCATGCAACATGTGCGCTCTCCCTCCTCAGGAATGTTCATCTTTTTTCCTGCCTTTTCAGTCGGAGGCCACTGGAAGCAGTGAGTCAGCACACAGACCGGTGTGTGCTGAGTGCTGGTGGTTCGGCTCAATAACGTGCTCTCTGACTCCAGAAGGGTCGAGCGTTTCTCCGCACAGGTAGTTACGGCGTATGAGCGGCTGCACTGCAGCAAATGAAAGGGCGAGACAAGGTGATGATGCTCAGATTTGGCACCGTCTCCTCTCTGCAGCATCTTCAAAAGAATCCAGGTCAAGCCGCGAGGGGTGTCTGCTGTGTCTGGAAAAATGACTTCCAGATGGCAGTGATCAGGTTTCAGGGTGAAGGCAGAAGGAGGAGTCGGGACGTTTCTGTAAACTCATCCCAGCAGCTACAGAGTAAAGTCTGGGGCAAGAGGAGGCCTGCTCAATGATTTGTGTTTCCTTTTGATTGATTTCTTTATTTTCTCATCCTTCGTGTCCTCACACTCTCCTCTGTTCCAGCACTTGGATCCGATTTTCTATTTATCCTTCAAACATCCCTGTTTTCACTGTCGACAAGTTACTCGATCCACGCCTGTCATTTAACCCCTCAGTCCCTCCACAGCTATGCCCATAAATACTGTGAAATATCATACAGGGTGTGCACCACCTGTTGAGTTCCCACGTCCCAACTGACATGTGTTGCACATCACAGATAAGAGAAGGCGCATGACCTGATACTAAATAGATTTCTATCATGAATTATAGCAGACGGTTCAGGTGGAAGTTGAAAAATATAATTCAGCTTAAAATGACAGCAACCAAACTGGCTGCCAGACTTTTCAATACAACTGATCAGGTTCAGAGTGAGCTCACAACTCACAGCCAGGTGCTTCGTTAAAGGAGTACGCCACCAATTTAACGTGGCACTCTTGTAAAATCACTGGATTGTAGACCACGTAGCAGAATTAGAGATATGTTTTTACTCCAAGCGTTCTTCTTACTCACTGAAAATATGATGGGTGGTGAAAACCTTGAGGCATACTGGACCGTATTTCAACGTAAAAACGACACATTCGATAGACCATTAGCTAACATTGTGCAAAAGATAACATTAGCACTCAACCACTTCCTAGCTAACACGACCATTCGATCACATCCAGTTTCCCGTTTGAGTTCCAGGCTTAAATAAATATGTCCTAGATGTGCGTGGATGCAGAAATGCTAGCTAGGAACTGGCTGAATGCTAACGTTGACTGTTGTCTAATGGAGGCTAACAAATGACCTTGAAATACGGCCCAATGTCCCTTGCTGATCAATCGGGAAGTGCTGAATTCGTGACGAGTCATTTCGTGACATAGTTTGGCCCTCATGTCAAGTTGGCTTCAAGGCCCGGAGGTCTGGTAAGCTCACGTCTCTCCGCGTTGTTTTCATTTTCTAACTTCAAGTCGAGTGACATCACCCGGGTCAATTTATCAGACTTCACGCGGCTCCATCTGCAGCCGCTGAAGGTTTTATTTTATATACGTCCCTTTTCACATATGCAGCCGTGCTCCTCAAGACTTGCAAGCAGATGTGTAAAATGAGCGGAGTTCTCCAGTAACCTAGATTTTGTCAGTCTAAAAAAATGTTCTCGTGAACTCTTTCACCTGCCCTGTTTTTTTTTTGTTTTTTTTTTATCCATCTCACCTGGGTGTAATGCGTGCACATGGGCCCGGAGCAGCGGTCTGGACACCAGGGATTGCACTCGTGAGGGTAGGGATAGGTGTAGTCTTTCACCTCGTCGTACCAGGCCTGGACGTGGAAGGCAGGAGAGCGGTATCTGTTGGGCACGCACACACAAACACACACGGACAAACAGTAGGCTCAGTCACAGGCCATCCAGGTACCAGGGGCAAAAGGGAAATATCTGAGGGAGCTGCCAGGTGCTTTGGCTAGACTTGAGAAACACTGCATGAACCTCCCTGCTCCTCCTCTCCCCTCCTCCACCCTCAAGGCCTCAAATGATGAGTCTGAATTTGACCTGGCACACAGAACGGCGTTCTGTTCCCCTCCATAACAGGGGAAATCAAATCAGATTGAAAAAAAAAAAAAAGGAAAAAAAAAGAATCAAAGCAAACCTAAACATCGCTCCGCAGCCTAACAAATCAGTCCGAGCTCTTATTATAAACATCTCTTTTTACGGTATTGAAAAGTGCTGAGCTTCTAAATGGAGAGCGGGGGGGGGGAGTGGAAAACATCAGGGTTCGCTGGCACGGGAAGAAAAGAAGGGAACAAGGAGAGAGGAAAAGGCCTGTGAGAATGAGAGCAGATTCCTGGAAGGGCACCTGCTGCGATAGCCATACACTGTCATGCACAGAGGCCTACTGTGTCTGCTGTCTGCTCAGACACATACACACACACACACACACACACACACACACACACACACACACACTCATTCACACAAACATTAACCTCAATATGCTAGCACTCACTTGCTTTACCCATTCTTGTCCTCAGTTTACAGAAAAAGAGGAAGTGAGTCCCTTATGCAATGCTGACGGCTCAGAAAATACTTAAAAAAATAAGAAGTACATAAAATCTTCAAAACTCAGCTAATAATGTCTGATTTGCAGTTTGTATTGTGTTGGCAGGTTGTGAACAAGAGTCTACAGCCATGCTAGCGGCAATGTCAGAAGTGGTGGATCGATTGACATTGCCATCGGAGCCATGCTGCTACTGCTAGCACGATTAAAAATATCCTCTTCACTGGTTGAACAAAATCCCTTTCTGCAAGAGGACAGCAGAGGGTCCCAACCAGAATCTATTAACTAACATCTTATGAAGCATTTATTATTAGATTTCCAACATTTATAAGCGCATTCATAACAAACGGTAAAGACAAAGACCAGTACAAGGGACTGCGCTCTATGTAAGAAAGTAGATTGTCATGTACTGACACCTGGGGATTGCAGGTCGGGTCGATCTAAAAGCATCAGTTTTTGACAAATAGAAAAACAAAATGTTTTGATTTGTTTGACGAGTTTGGAATGAGAAAATGTTCTTACGAATAGGACCCGCAAGTATTAGTACATTATTTAAAACCAATAATAAAGTTATTAGCTACAATTCATAAAGCCCTTTAAGGTTTTTCTAGAGAAAAAAAACATTTACATTCCTCAAAAATACACCTCACATAGCAGGAAGGAAATGAAGGATTCTCAGCCCTATCACTGCTGATGGTGTTCCTACAATCCGATTTACAAGTTCCTCCTGTTGTTACACACAAAACGTTGGTTTTTTTTGTTTAGCCATATGCACAGCAAAGCACATCGACTGTGTGTTATTGTGTCTCACCTTCCCCAGTGGACAGCCAGGTTCTGTCCAATAGACATGAGCAGGTCCTGAGGTCCATGGTCCCACTGACACTCCTCTGCCCAGTGAGTGGCGGACCGTTCCAGCTCGTCATCCCAAACCTGCACACATCAAGTAAAGATCTCACTTACTCTAGACACCGACGGGGCGCATCACATCCTCCACCTGCTGCGCCTGCGATTATATAAAGCACCACATCTTGTTCTGACTCAACCGCAACCTGCTCAAGACCTCCGCTCCCGCACTTCCTTCCTTCCCAGCGAGCTGAAACCGAGCTGGATACGAGTACAACATTAACCTTAGACGGCGACATTTGAGCGGAGCGGCTGGCGCCTGGCACCGGGCCACTACAAATCTCCAGCAATCACAGCTGAATTATCCACATTTCCTGAGTGGGTTTCTTTACGGCAGCGGAGAGGAGGCTGGAAAGAGGAGAAGACACCTGACTCCGGTCGTGGAGAGAGAGGACGGGGGGGCTGTGAAGGCAGGGAAGGACAGTGTACAAGCATGGCCCCTCAAAGCCCATCTCCTCAGTAAATTTCCAGCCTTTTGGTGGTCGCTGAAACATGCACACACAAGACACCACTGTGACCCCAAACACCCATACACTAACACAGACACACACACACGGCCTGTTCGCTTGGAATTTCAGAGAGAGCGCTGGGCAGAGAAAACATCTTCAGACGCTTTCCTAGCCGGCTACAACCGCACTCCAAGAGACACACGGGCCACCGCTGCTTCTCTCAGCTTTATGGAACTTGTGGTTTTGTCAGTAACCTTCTGTGCGTCTCGACAATAATCCCTCTCCCGCTTCGCCCATTGATGTGCCACGTTGTCCCATAATTCCCCCCCCCCCCCTTTTTTTTTTTTTCAACCCTTGTTCTCTCTGTCCTCCTTTGACCCGGCCCTTCCTTCGCTCGCCTGCAGGTAGGACAGAGTCAGCATTATTATCCTCCTTGTAAAAAAAAAAAAAAAAAAAAAAAGAGCGGCACAGCAGGCTGGCAGTAGCTCAGCATCATTACTGCATGTTTCCAGCAGAGAGAAAAGCTTGTTTTTTTTTGTTTTTTTTTTATTACCACTTTTTCTGGGTGGAAGAAAACCTTAAACCCTAATCACCGGCCTCATTCCAGACCGCGGCGCTTGCTGACACATTCACATTAAGTTCTCTGTGAGGCGACGCCAAAGAGAAAAAAGGTTGATAGTGATCTTTGTTTATTGATCATAATGGTGAAATAGGTCATTGGGGCAATGGGACGTGTCTCACCATGTGCTCCATGTTCGAGGCAGTGGGGTAGACGCCGCCCCTCAGCTTGTTGTGCAGCTGGAGGATCTCCTCGCGGTCCGACCAGCGGATGGATCGGCGGGTCCTATTGCCAGATGTGTTGCTGGTCTCATCTGTTCCCTCCTCGTAGCGGCTCAGCAGCTGCCTCAGCTCTTTGGAGTCGGGGAGGAAGAGGGAAGACGAGTCCCTGACGCACAACAGCATGAGGGGGAGGACAAGGAGCCAGGCCGTGGCGGCACAGGTCATCCTGACACTTGAGCTTCCTGGGTCGGACTTTCAGACTACAGTAGCCGGTTGTGTTTGGACGTCGCTCGTCAGGGTCGCAGACACAACCTGCAGGGAGGAAATGTTTAATGGGTCGTGTCACACTGTGTGAGTCAAAAAAGTAGAGTACAGATTACAAAATATGGGCATATAGATCACTAAACTAACATAGTAGCTGGTATCACAAGTTTGGAACATTTACAGAGAATGGCCCTGCAACACTTTCTATCACCTGCCTCTCTCTGTTGTTAATCCAGACTGAGCTGGGGTCAAATATCAATACGGAAATGTTACATTTTGTATTCTCTTTGTTCTTTGATTGCCTCAATTTTGGACTTTTGACTCTCAGCTGTTTTGCTTCCTGTCAAGAAACGGTTGCATAAACAACTGCTGCTAGTTTGTCAAGTAACAGGAACAGAATCTGATGCAATGCATCACAACTGCCCTGCAGGAGGTGCCACCTCCAAAAAGCTTTGGATGCCTCATTATTGTTGACACTGAGGCGTTAACTCTTCATGTTCTGTGTGGGTGGTTTTTCTTTTGGAGTCAGAAAGAGGACTGAAAGGTGTTTCTAATATTCTGTCCACCTCATGTGTGTTAATGGTATGGGCAAAACACTTGTTGTATGTCTGTTGTCAATGTTATGTGACTCCTTTACCTTAAAACAACAGCTTCAGAATCATGTTGATGGTAAAGGGTGAATGTCTCTATCACTTTTTTCTGCACCATGTGACTTCAGTGAGAGGGAAGGATCACAGCGTCACAGACATGTTTAATTCAACATACACGTTTTCGACACATAACATTGTTGTGACGTAATGTGTTTTGTTTGTAGTTAGCTCCTACGTTACATGATGTCGGACAAACCGTCCCAGAGCTGGGATTTGTGTTTACGACAGTGGTGTTGCACTCAGAAACTGTGGGGGGCGCCAAATCACACAAAACTCCAGTTTCCACTTAATGTTGCTTTAACACAATAGGATCGACATTTCCTTTAAAGTAACTGTAACACTGCCTCAGCTTTAATAATGACAATATGGTTTAATCAACTGTGTGTGTTACAGTTGATGATTGCATCAAGCCTTTAATGAGGTTTTATTGTCCGAAAATACACGGACAGTCTCATGTCTTGCAATTTATTGTGCGTCAAAAAACTGGCATTATTTTGTTGAACATTCTTGTGACATCATATTGTTTCTAAGGTTGTCAGATTTAATCACGACATGATCATTGCTTTCAAACTCATTCACAATAAAGACATTATGTCGATAGCAATATACTTTAGCATTTGAATGCTAGCAATCAAATCTGTCTTCTAACTTCACTTTTAGGGGGTTTAGGGAGGTGAAGAGAGTCTGTATCCATAACTGTACAAACCAGCACAATGAAAAAGATGCACAGGGACGAAAATCTTCGTTGAATTGGCGGGTTGACCAGCTCCAATTTGTACCACTGTCTTATTTGGATAACTTCAACTCTTTCGGAATAACACAGAAATAACACGAGTTGCACCACAATTAACCAACCAGTTCACTTCTGTGTTACCAGAACAGTAGAGCAACTGCTCTTCCTCAATCAGGCAAAGATTATTTAACCCTTTCCTGCCTGATTAGCATGATTTTAGTCAAGCCCATTTAGAGAGCCTTTCTCACACATAATAAAACACGTTAAAAAGAGCAGTTTTAGATTCATCAGTAAACAGACTTTGCTTTGGACTGAGAAACTCCGTCTACCTCTCCTCTTCTCCTGAATCTCTCTGATTACTTTCTGACCATACTGGGCAGCATGGAGGGACACCAAGGAGGCAGGTTGACAAGCTTTCCCCCGGCTGAACCATCTTCGAGCAAAACACTGCATTCCTGGCACGTCCAGGGACAATACTCGGTAACTGACCCCGCAAATGACCTCCCTCTGGCAGGCAACAGGCAAGAGGGACGTCGTCCAAGATTAGAGCTAAAGCAAACATCACAAACTTTTACAAAGAGAGAAGTGCTCTCAGCCAGTGTGATCAGACAAGGAGGACGAAAAAAAATGAAATAAAACCCCAGCCTCCAGCCTGCACCGGCTGCTCTTATCCTTGAATCCCTTCACCTCTCTCCCTCCGGCTGAATAGGCGGCTTGAGGTCTGGCACCGGTTCTGTGTCAACATGCTGTGCCAGCTCTGGGCACTGTGAGCCAGCGGGCGGCTCAGGCGCCACACCCTTATCCTCCAGCTCTCTCTCTCCCCGTGCCCCTCTTTTCACACTGAACCTCTACCAGCTTCTCTGCCCGGGCCCTTCTCACGGCTCTCACAAATTTTATACCAGAGTGACAGACACGTACATATGGACCAACTCTGGCCCACAGGTGGGCTCGTGTCTGATCTGGAGAGGGCCTGACCTCCTGGCCACCTCACCACGAGGCTGAATGTAAACACAGCTCACATCACTATATAAACTGACTGATTTATATTCTTTTATTTTTTAGAGATGCCAGCTCAGTTTTTCAAGCCAGGGAGCCCTTTAAAGATTTGGGGTTTTTTTTTACACCAATCTGCCCCTTACACTCTAAATCTAACTTTTTTTAGTTGAAATACGACTTTTCGTTTTATCATACATATATTCAGAGTATTTTCCATCATTGGTAGCTGTTCTCTCCCATTGGCATTCCCTCGGTGAGGCTGCAGACTCACAATGAATGGCAGTGTCCTGCCAGCAGCCTCTTTTTTCACACTGGCATGGCTGAGTTATCAGAGGTGTCAGTGCCATAAGTTCATATTGACATACATACATTTAATTGCACAAAATAGATTTTTCAAAAATAAAAGATTAAGCTCCATTTACACTCATATTCAATACCCCCCCCCCCCCCCCCCCCCCCCCCCGAGGAGTATCCTTCGCCACCTGGTGCACAGTTTAAGGTCTTATTTTTTGGCAGTACTACACAAACCCAGCATTCAACACACTATAAAAATAAATGTGTGTAATGTCTCATCTGGCTCACTCACCTCTTATCTTTTCTCAGTAAGTATCCAGCTGCTTGGGTAGCTTCCTCTGCGCGCTGGAGAGAGAGAGAGAGAGAGAGAGAGAGCTGTATTATTCCCTTGTGAGAGGACCAGCCTGCTGCTGCTGCTGCTGCTTGTTGGCCGTGTTCCTGAAGCAAATAGGAGCTGTGTAACTCCTGAGCAGCCCAGAGCGCCTTATATAGAGAAGGAGACCCCTCAGGACCAGAGGAAAAAATTACTGTCTCTCCTCACTCCCCACCACCTCCACCCCTCTCCACCTCTCCAGCCTCCCTGACTGAAGGAGGTTGTGTTCCTGGCAGAGAGCGCGCCTGAGTGCGCACGCCTGATGTCAGCAGAGAAGAAGAAGAAGACGAAGAAGAAAAAAAGGGGGGGAAAAAACCTACAAATACTGTAAATCACCGAGCTGTCAGACGAGTCAGCGGCAGGCTGTTAGATCAGCCTCTGTGAATCACGTCGCGATGACACTTATTACCCAGATATGCGATCAGATCGCGATCAGATACAGACACGCGTCAAACACACAGACTAAACAAACACACGGCCGTGAACACAACAGGCAGAATCACTTTAATATAATCATCTGTTAAAAGTTGTTTTCTAATGCTTCACAGATCAATGTGAAATATGAGCCATAAGGATGTTTGGGGTTGCCTGGTTGTGAAAAATCCATTGGCTGGAATTCATCAATTGAGATAATTGCTGAGTTTCACCATATAATAAGCCTTTATAATAAGAGGTCAAACAGGGGACCGAATCCCGGTTTTCATTCAAACCAAGCACAAGGCAAAGCAGGGCACATTTATTTCTATAGCACCTTTCAACCCACAGGCCGCTCAAAATGCTTCACAGATTACACAGGCGAAAGCACAAGAAGGAAAATATAAAAACAATCAAAATCAGGCAGCAAAAGCATGCAGAATAAAAACAATAAGACAAACTCACACCGGTGAACAGGAGGGTCTTCAGCCTGGATTTAACAGTAGTTAGCGATGTCTCAAGTCTCAGCTCTTATGGTAATTTGTTCCACAACAATGCAATCAGATCCTGATGATTTTTGAGTTGGTTGCAGCTTTCCGTCACAGATCCATTATCCACACATGAGCCCGTCCAGATTTTGGAAATATGAGTGAAAATTTTTTTTTAAAGAAAACTAGAATACATATTATTTTTACTCCTTCCATGAAGTTCTTTGGATTTAACATCATCTGAGAGTTTAGGTTATCAGCAAATACAGTATTAAAGGATAAGTACACCCAAAAAAATGAACAGTCACTGACGATCTGCTCGCCCCTCATGCTGAAGGAAAGTCAGGAGAGGTTAACCATCAGAATGAGTATACCAAGATGATTACTGAATTTTCATTTTTGGGTTAACTTATCCTTTAAAACACGTCACGCAGTAACAGGACATGTTTTCAAGAGACAGACCAACGAGGATCTCCTGCTTTTTTTTTTTTTAAAAAAGGTTGCGTCACTGTGGTGTCTCCTCGCTGACCCTGCAGAGGGCTCGCTGCGTTGTGACCCAGATATTTCACATTTTATTCCATCGTGAGCCGAAACATCTCAGATATTTACAAGAGCACGGCCACTCAGAAGGAATGTCAGCAGATTGAACCCTCAGACAGACTTTCTTCCCACAGGGGCAGTGCCAGTTTGGACCTTCCACTCAGTCAAAATACTTGTTTAACAGGAAGTCTGGCCCATCGTGCATCTGCTCCAGCAGGATGACGCCATGGGGTCCTTCTATCAAGCACAGTGCCTGGAAATATTTTATATCCCAGTCTCTGTCCTCAGCTGAAAGAGGCCACACTTTGCTCACCACTCGTGTTGTATACCAGACAATATCATTACAGAGAAGCAGCGGTTGTGATGCACCACTCCAGAGATTCTGTAAATGTTGATATTTCGATGTAGTGGATCATATTATGAATCCACTCACTACTACATGAGAACCATATTGGGCAAGTGAGTTATCTCGTCAGGTGCGTCATTTAGAATTAACTAGTAGACATCCTCAGTGAATACATCACCATGCAATGACATCCTGATTGTTTTGTTTTTAATTGCTGCAGCTACTTTTACAGATCGATTATTCAAATATAAATCCATCCAGATGTGGGAAATCGGAAAAAAAAAAAAGTGGGAACACAAAGTTCTTTTTTTGTGCATCATCAGTGGTTTTCGTCGAAATCAGTACGAGACATCTTTTTTCCTGTTTACGTGATCATAACGTTGTCCAGGTTTCTGATTATCGTTGTCAAGATGTGCCTTGATTGTTTGATCGCTCACCTCCTCTTTCTTCAGAGGTTGTGACTCTGAATTTACCTGGAAGCGGGATTTGACTTTTACATCTGATCCCTGCTGATGGAAAACAACGTATTGACAGTACAGTCAATCTTTACCACTATTAATTGATCATCTCTTATCTATTTTATTCATTTACTATGAGAATTATTTGTTGAGCTGGCACCAACAGTGATCATCAGAGCAGTCATAATATGTTCACATATGAAACGATAACCAGGATATAAATAATTTGTTGGTGTCAGAAAAAGAGCTGCAACAATTAATAGATTAGTTGCCAACTTTACATCCATCGCCAGCTGTTCTGATTATCAATCAATCCATTTCAGTAATTTTCTGAGATAAAAAAAGTTGTAATTCTAACAAAATAATTAATACAAAGATAATTTCCTGGGTTTTTTCTTAACTCCTCTTTGACAGTAAACTTAATATCTTTGGGTTGTGGACAAAACAAGACCTCTGAAGGATGCCATCTTGGGCTTTGGGAAAAAAAAAAGTTTGTGGATGATTTCTTTTAAAATGATGTTTTATGATCGTTAACGAACGCCACACACCAGTTACCTATGCTGTGTTTGACATTCAACCTGAAGACTATCCTGTTTACCATCCCTTCTTTTACTGATGCTGAGTTCATCTTAACAAAATTCCAATTTTCTGGAATACCACTGAGAGCAGCCCGTGATGGGAATGAGTGGGATCGTGGTTTTGTTTGTCAAAAACCTCAGTCTGGATATCCCGGTCCCCGAGGAGTCCCCCTGTGACAAACTACAGTCAGCTCAGACTTGATGACTGTATTTTGTTTTTCTCCTCTCAGAATTGTCGCCTCATGTCTCCGTATCAACCCAGACACATAATTCAAACCAGGCCAAACGGAAACTCTCAACTCTGCATTTTCCTCAGTGAGAGATTACACAACTCCAGCATTTGTTCACTGTTTGCATTTTGACTTTATATGATCTCTAACAGGTGGTACCCTGTTTTGTCTTTTTTGCGTTGCAGCTAAAGAGGAACCACACATACACACTGAAGGGTCGTGCTTCTCACACCAAACTGAGCGCTGGTTCATTTGGAGAGGGGCTTGTGGAGGTCCTTCAAACTGTTTACTTCCCTTAGAAACTGTGGAGTGCTGGTGGGCGTCTAAACAAGACGCATGGAAATAAGATGCACGAGTCGGGGGGGACTGTGGGAGACTGAATGAAGAGAACATATGGTGTGCGGGGTCTGATTGTAAAAACAAACCAGCGGGTGGATCACAGTGGAACAGGAAATGCACAAGAATCCCTCCTACGAGGACGAGGAGGCGATGGAGGTCCAGACCAGTCGAAATGTAAGCACACAGCACGAGAGCCGCTGTATAGAGAGGCCTGTATATACTGGAGCTGTAATGGTTTGTGACATCTTCGGTGGAGGACTGGCACCAGTGAAGAACATGCCGGGCATTCCAGCTTCAAGGCCGGGGCATTCACAGAGAAACTTCAGAGGCAACAGTCGCTGCCACTCACAGTTAGGGGTGGGCGGATCGATCCAAATATCGATAGTATCGATACCAAGGTGAGTATTGGTATCGGATCGATACTAGCGTGATGAGATCGATATTTTTGTTGCAAATCACACATATTTCTTCACAGAGTTTGTGTGAGCGCACTGTCTCTCTCAGTCCTTAAAGCGCAGCGCTCCTCTTCACCTCTCTCACTCCGCTCACTGTAACTCAAAAATATATACTTATATTAAGATATATAACCTACCTCAAGAATATAATAACCCTTTTGTGTATCTGTTGAAGGAACATTAGTATTCCTATTTAGGCTACATGCAGATAGGTTATACATTTAATTATGTTAAATATAATTTTCTTATTTGGCTAAAATCTTTGTCCTGTGTTTATCATTATTATAATCATGGTCAATTAATTAAAGGCAAAAGTACAAAATCATTAATTGATCAGGAATTTTCAAGTAAAAAGTATCAGTATCGGTATCGGCAATACTGGCCCTGTATTTACTTGGTATCGGATCGATACCAAAATTTGCAGTATCGCCCACCCCTACTCACAGTATACATTGATGGAAAGTGTCAGTTTGAAGAGATACATTTAAAGGTTCAAACTGAAAACAACATGTAAAGAAATGACCGTTTTCACATGATGACGTCCGTGTATTGTGTCGCCTTCACTCCCCCTGCTGCTCTGAACTCCCAGTCTGGACCACTAGATTCATGGTTAACATGTAAAATGTTTTTGTAATGGTTCTTCTGGAGGAATAAACTTTGTTCGTCCAAAAGATATACAGTAAAATTATTTCGGTGTTTTGATGGTAGTGGGGAACCTGAGCCGAAAACTTTCCTGCAAGTGCTCAGTTAGACTGAAACGATCCAAATCATTTTCATACTCAAACTAGTGGTGCTGCAATATCCCAGTATTTATGATAAAAGATATTAAACATTGAAATATTGATATTGTGTTGACAATACACATTTTTTGTTTGTCTTTTCACCAGTAACTGCCTCGTCTCCTTAATTCAGCCGTCCCTGACCGTTTTAGGCGTGTTCCAGATTCAAATGAAACAGACCTCCTAGTTTGGAAACCAGTTATAATCGAGTGGTTTTCTCCCTCCTACATTGTTGTATTGTATTTGAATTGTACAGGCCTGAACGGATAAACACACAAAGTATTTAACCAGAAGCGCCCAAAATAGAAAAAGTAAATTATATCAACGTCATCATCTCGTGACAGTTTGGGTCAGCCACTTCTGTAGAGGCTTACTATAAAGGATTTGCAGGTTGCCGTTTGTAAACACTCCATTTCAAAGCTGTTTGGTTGAGTCGCATTCGCTTTGAGTTGGCAAGCCACCAACCTCAAGTGTTGTCGTTTGACAACTCAACAATCGATTATCCCACGCCAGAACGCCTAGAAACTTCCCAAACACAGCAAAATAAGAAAAACGCAGGCAAAGGACAGTCACTGCTGATACAGACACCACTACGGACCTTAGTGGGTCATTGTACACATTATTGTATAATGATGACTTTTGTGTCTAAACATTAATAAAATAATTTTAAAAAGCAACAAGAATACTCCAAAGTTGTAACTTAAACAAAATGAGTAAAAAAAGCCACCAAAAATACTAAAATTGATCTTCAATGCGAACATTTTGAACCCTGCATCCATTCTCTATCAGATGTGCTGGCTCTCAAGGCTCCACCACCCCTCTTTCTCAGACATTTGCTGTGGTGGTTGCTGCTTGGTAAAGAGCAGGGTTTAATGTCTGCTGTCCGTCTGTTGAAGCGTGACTCAACACAGCCATAAGATGTTGTTGGAGAAGATGGGGCATACACATGTGACAAGATCCTCTTGTTCTCTTCTGCCGCTGCTGCAAGTGGTTTTGCTCGGTTGCACCAAGAGCTTATTCAAGTTTTGGTTACTCATCTCCACTCTGAACAAATATTTTTGATGCGTGGCACTTTAATCATCTAATGGCAAAATGACATGCTTATGTTACAGGAAAGAAACACATCATAAACTTGCCCCGTCGGTCTGCTCCTTGCATTGTGACCCAGAGGACGCTGGATTACTACAACCACTCAAATTACTGGCTTGTGTTAGAAAAATATGTTCAACAAACCACTCAGCTCCTTAAAAAAGGCCAATGTGGAGCAACATACGCACACACACCATAATCCATGCAGGCTGAAGGAGACACTTGTGAGTAGAGGTGGTCTATTGGTGGGTGTCCAAACATGTAATTTGCCCTTCAGGCTGCGGGGCTGTTAAAAAAAAAAAAAAAAAAAAACCAAGTTGCCATTGCCACTGACATTAACAAGGAAAATACTGAGCTTGATTTTAAGTTTGAGAGCAAAGCCACATTTCAGTGGACGGCAGAGCTATAGTAAGGAGGGAATAAATAGTAAGGAATACTAAAGGGCAGAAAAACCTTACATGGCAGATTTTTCAATGATGGGTCTGCTTCCCATTAAAGCAAACAGAGGCGAGCTCGGCCTCGGCCCTAAAGAGAGCACTGCGGGCACCGGGGCCGCCAGCTCGACCACAGGAGAGGGGAGATACAACATACTACAAATACTACACATAGTATATGTTGACATACAGGAATAAGAGAGCAATTAGCAGTGTGTGGTAGACCAAGACGCTGTGGATCGTTTTGTTGTTTTGGTTTATTGTGCACATTGTTCTGTAGGCCAGTCCAGAGTGTAGCGACTGCAGATGTTTCCAGTATTTACTGTATTATAAGAAAGCCAAGTAGTCTTCTGACTACACTTCATTAGCAAACTGCTTTTTGCACAATCCTTTATTTGAACAATTAACAAAATAGAATGCTGGAGGCTTAAAATTAAAAGACAGTATAGATTTTTTGTTTTTTTTTTAGGTCAATATCCCAACAATTCCCAGCAGACAATAGTGTTAGGAGCACATACTGAAAAGAGAAAACATTATTGAAGCATTTTCACCAGCACATTTCCTGACCAGCCGTGAGAGACTGAGATAAAACTATACAACAGAAAGCTCAAGGTGTCCCATTCAAAGTCCCAACTCTCAAAACATTCTTGAACAGGAAAGGGGGGGAAAGAAAATATGCAAGTCAACAAATGTCACACAATTTGTGCAGAAATGATCTACAAAGCCAGCAGCACAACTTAACTAGCAAGTTATGCATGATGTTTGGAACTCTAAACAGCATGCCTCAGTTTCCTGCGTGGAATGAGTGGTGGTCTGTGACGAGACATGGCTACAAGACCTCAGATGGAGAAGGCAAAGTAAAGTTTGAATATATGCTTAAGGAAAGGCAGCAGGGCCTGTATAATGTTGTCCTTTGGTTTAACTGGCGAAGACTTCTGGCTTTGAAACCCACAATAAAGAAGGTAAATTGAGACTGTGCACCATGTGATGATGTTATCTCACATAGAAGCTAAAAATAATTTACATATCGTGTAATTTTGGTGAAAATCTGACTTAAATTGTATTTCTAATTGAAAGACTTAACATAATCAGTCTTTATACTCATAATCAAGTGTCAAGAGACATGCTTCCTTAAATTATATGCTTGCGCTGCTATTAAAATGCAGGAAAGATGTGGAAAAACCACCTTCTTGCCGGTGTATCTTGTTTGAATTGATGAACAACTATGTGTAAGGAGGTGAAGTCTGGAAAAAAAAAAAAGGGGGGGGGGAATTTTTGTGGATCAAAGTACACAAGCCTGAATCATGTAGGAATACTTGATTTGATTACATTTTGAGTGTTAATACTGAGATTCTGACACTGATGGTTGTAAATAAAATGGGTCTTGAGAGGAAAAACAAAAATTCTGAAAAGAGAAAATGACAAAATGGAAATAATGTCAAGCAAAGAACTAGTTCAATTTTATTCATCGTTGTGCTTTAGCCTGTGTAATTTCTTTTTCGAAACACCAATTCAAATGCAAGCATATTTTTTCTGAAGGGAGCGAGAGCATGGGGACATCAAATAAATGATCAATGACAAAAAGAAAAGAAAAAAAAAGAGCTAATATCGTTTAGTAACTCAAACAAAAAAAAAATCATCACAATCAATGAATGATCAAAAAAATCTTCAACAAAAGCAAAACACTATCTCCTTTTGTGCACATGTCCAGGGTGTTTCCTCCAAAGCTTAGCACAGATGAAGTCCCACTTTCCCTCTAAACGCTCAGTTTCCCTCGACTGGGAGGAAACGCTGAGCCACAAAAGAGTAAATACATAGGTGTCAGGTACATTCCCCCTAACTCTTCACAGACATTAAACTTGCTGTTGGTGCCTGATTAGGGTTAGACTTGTACACTGAGTGGAAAAACATCACACATTGAACCTAAGGCAGCCCCCGGCTTTCTGCTCAGCTGGGGGGTAAGAGGGGTGTTGTGGCTCAAAACTACACTGATAAGCCACCTATACACAGGTGGAACCTTTAGACAAGTAAAAGACAAAAAAAAAAAAAAAGAATGGATAGAGAAGGAAATGTACAAAGTAAACAAGGGCAGGTTTTGCAGTGGAATCTGTCTTGATTGGTTGCCATCTCTCCAGTGCAAGAATTGAGTCTTAAAACTAGCGCAGTCCTTCAGGACCCAAACAAGTTTTCGGTCTGCTAGATTTTTCTTTTTTTTTTTCTTTTTTTTACATTTTCATCTAAGTATTTGCAAAATATGCATTTGCCTGTCATATTGTAATCATCAATCAGTTTACACTTTGTGCACAGAAGCTTATTTGTTATTTAAGTCTAAAGCGCATTAATATTATTTTTTTTTTTTAGATAGTCTCTCTAAATCTAAACCCAGATACCATAACAAGGATCTCTCAAACAAGGAAGCTGTTTAGTTTCCATTCAATGTGCCACCTATTTGTCTTCCCCTGTTTTTGATGGCTCAAGTTGTACCTAGATTTAAAAGCATCATAAAAGTGAGGAAATGGAGGAGGAGGAGTTGGTGGCAGAGAAGACGGTCTGGCCTTGGGAGGAGAGACTCATGATAATGCTGGTGCTGGGCCTTTTCAATGCACTAGGGCAGATTCAAATAGGCTTTTTCTCTGCTGCAAATTCATTATGCCAACAGTTCTCCTTACTAAAAGGCAAACACTGATATTTCTGGGTAATTTTCTTTAAAAAGGTAATTCAAACACAAGAAAATTACCCCAGCAGTCCACTTGCAGCCTATGGCAGATAGTTCTTCCTGTGTGTGAGTCCACTGTTTTGCCATCTGAGCCGAGCTGCGGGGCTCAAGCCAGAGGTGAGTCTCGGGTCCTAACCTAAAACCCCAACTCCACCTCTGTCTTTTCAACAGTCCTTTCCTTGTTGCTTTAAAAGTAAAACAAAAAAAGACAAAAAAAAAATTAAAATAAAAAACAGCAGTGGTGCACAGAAGAGAGAGCAGTCACAGGGAAATCTTTGTGAATGCAGTTTGTTTCTCTTCTTCCAAAAAAGAGACAAGGAAAAAGGTGTTGGAAAAGCTGGTTCTCAGGAAAGCGGGGACAGGAGGGAAGAAGAGGAAAATCTTGCAAGAGAACAAGTTGGGCAGTGTTCCTGTTCATTAGTTTGGTGTGTGTGTGTGTGTTTGTTCATGTCATGTGTAGATGTACTGTAATGTCAAAAGTGCATTTTGAGCATGTATGTTCTTGTGTGCGTTTGTAAATGTATTTCGGTGTTTCTTGCGTGTTTGCTGGGATGTGTATGTGTGTGTCTACAGCAGGTCGACGCGGCGGTAGTACAGCAGGTAGGCAGTGCGCTCTGCAGTCTGCTTCACAACCTGGTATTGGTTGATGACCTTCACTGTCTGGTCGTCAATGCGCAGCCAGCCGTTAAGACCAATGTGGAAGACATCAGTGGTGTAATGACCGCCTGTCGCGCTGTTCCCATGGTGATAGACAACTGGTAAAGTTGAGAAAGGGGGGAAAAAAGACATCAGAGAAATAGGGGATATCTCATTCAAGTCATTACTCCTCCATGACTTCAAAACTTGGCATTGTAGTGGCAGTTTAATTTTTACTATGAGCAGTTT
Organism: Sparus aurata; assembly: GCF_900880675.1. Classification (NCBI taxonomy): domain Eukaryota; kingdom Metazoa; phylum Chordata; class Actinopteri; order Spariformes; family Sparidae; genus Sparus; species Sparus aurata. Next base: position 25,864,161 of record NC_044190.1, read on the forward strand.
AGCCTGAGGATTCACCTACATTTTTTTTTTTAGAACATTTTTCTAAATGTTTGGTTTTTACTCCAGCAAAACTAAATTAAGTTTTGGTTTTGTGGACCAAAGACTTTTTTTTCCCCAAAATTGTGGTATTCTTCCATTATGATAGAGTAAATTAAAGTAAAGTTGTTCCTGATGTCAAATGAAAGGACTACTGTCAACCAGAAGTATACAGAAGCAGCCACTCTGAAATTGTTGTTTTGGTGGATGAAGTAAGTATTGAGGTCGATTAAGAATCTCCACATTGAAAAACATGCTAAAAATACAACAACAAAAACAACTTTACAAGCCGTTGCAACAGATGTAAAAATGTGACTGAATTATTGAGAAGAAAAGATGAACAGCTAAACAAGGAAACACAAACGCACCTGCAAAGAGCCTGTATGTTCTTTGGCCTTTCACGACTTTTCCCCGAACTCCAGAGGACAAGAGATCTGAAATTAAAACATGGTGGGGAAAAACAGATTAGTCAGAGAAGCTCTGAAGCACTGCTTTAATGTTAGTGTTGTGACATAGCCTGTTACTGTCTACACTGCAGAATGATTAACAGATTTGAGTGAATTTGGCCTCTGTGCTGAAAAAGTGTTGCGACGACCTAAATTTGAGTCGCATTATGTATGAAACATTAAAACTCCTATTTGTAATGTAAATAATAATAATAATAATAATAATAATAATAATAATAATAATAATAATAATAATAATAATAATAATAATAATAATAACAATAATAACAATAACAATAATAACAACAATAATGTTATAATATTGCACAGCTTAGAAAAAAGAACAGTCTTATCTAGTTCAAACTTCACTGCAACATTTTCATCCTGATTCCTCTGAGGGTGTCCACAGCTGTCCCTTCTGAGCTACTAATAATGATTTTGCAACCTGAATCAATCAGTGAGTAAATAGTGTGTCATTTTCCTTAGTCTCTATTGCTGAGCAGATCAATCCTCTTGAGAATAACAGACCACTGTCTTTTTTAATATCAAGGACAGAACCATTGCATTTAGTGTAAATCGTAGCAACACTCGAGGTTAATTCTGCCAACACGTGGTTTTAATTGTTTACAGAGAAAACTGAGAAGCCTGTTGATGTGTGTTCAGTAACTCATGGACCTCATCGAGGTCCCAGGTCTCATGTTGGGAAACGGAATCTTGTTTACAACACATGTCGTAAATGCAATAGGGCTGTAAAGATTAAGTGACTGCAACTTCAAAAAATCTAAGTTATATGAACATAAAAACTGTTGACAACAGTGTAATGTATGCACTTTGTGAGTCCACTGGGCAAGTTAAAGGCTAAGTGTGCTCAGAAAAGTATGCGAGTCATACCTTTGCTGATTTCAAGGTCAACGGGGTATTCAATGTTCTTGATCAGTTTCTGGCAGCCTCCAGTCTTTTCAAAAATAAATCTCTTGAGATGGAGCACCAGCACAGGGGGCAGTTCTTCCAGAGTCACCCTCCGACTGATCTCAATCTGAAAACCAGGACAAAGAACACAAAAAAAAACACATGCAGTGAGAAAACGTGCTGTGATGACGATACAATTCTATCCAAGAAGAATAAAGGAGAACAAGATGTTATATTTTGTTGGAAATGCAAGAGTTGCTGAGCCCTTCAAAGCAAGGACTCATGAATCATTACATTTTGGGGCTTTTAAAGCACAAAAGACAAGAGTCGGGATGTAGACCAAAGTTAAAGATCTCTTAATGGCAAAAACCAGAGCCTTAAAGTTTATCTGTTACAAAGATGCCCATTATACAGCTGCAGAGCAGATGTTTCAGCTTAATGTTCACTCACTGAACCAATTGCAAGTATTTTCTTGGGAGATCTTGTGTACTGAAACCCGAGGAAACAATAGAAGAAAATTCATTGCTCAATTGCGATTATACCCTTCACCTTGTGTGGCGAACATTACTCAGTGCACATGGGTGAGAACCAAAACATTTTGATAAGTTAATCAAAACTGAAATTTAGCTAGGCACTATAAATACTTCTAATAAATATAAGAATTCTCTGAAAGTGAAGACAAAACAATAACTACCAGGACCTTATCATTACGTAAATTGCTTTGTAATTTGATGACATTTGACATTGATCTCAACTCAAACACAGCCCGGAAGTGTCCTTTTATTCATTACCTCCTGCTTGGTTTTTGAAGTGTAGCCCTGGACTGACTCTCGTGCCACCAAGGTTTCTAGAGCCTCCTGGACAGTGCGGATCTTCTCTGACTGGATGTCCAGCTGCAGGGTGAAGAATGGCTGCAGAGTCGCTGACTCTTTAGAGTTTTGCTGATACACCACCGATCTGACAACAAAACAAAACACCACGTTAGATATTAGAAGATACAATAAATGTTAGTAAGATACTGAAGTTGCTGAAAACCATCAATACCATATCATTTATTTCCATAACTTGCTTTGCCTGCATCTGTAGCTCATTACAACTAAACAATCGACACTGGAACCGTCACATGACCGGCCCAATGAATTATTCTATGTAAAAAGAATAATTTACCAGGTATTCAAAAACCAATTACAAAGAACAGTGCCCAAAGACATCCATGGGCTCCAGCCAAGCTCAGTGGGCGTACATACCAGACTCCAAACATACATTCCTGTATTCCATTTCTCTCTGGTCACAACCATTTCTGAGTAAATAATCCTTTAAGACACTGTGCAAGAAGTGCAGCAAAGGACTGTGCCAGACCAGAACCTCACAGAACATATTATTTAGGCAGGCTACACCCGCACAGGTTCTTAACTTTCCAATTTGTCTGTAAGTTAAGACCTTTGTTTTTCAATGTGTGCCCCACGTCTTGCTGTCGAGACATCTGACCTCAATTTAAAAGCGGCTGTTATTCTGACGGACTGTGATGCTAGTAAAAAAGCTGGAGATGACCAACTGAGGTCTTACACACTTTTTAAGGAGCACAATTCACACAGGGTGCACAGATGAAGAGGATACAATTATCTCCTACAGCTGGGGAATTTTTAACCTTCTAAGAAACAATGCGTAAAGAAAATTAAATACTCAAAATGACAGCACACAGTTCAACAGCCATCTGATATTCTTCCTAAACACGGGCCACATTATTTTCCCTTCACTTGAAAAATGTGTTTCTGAAATGGCTTCACAACGATCTGTCAACATACCTGATGTGCCCACCAAATATATCAGTAATGGGTGTGCGGACAAAGTCAGCTTGGCGAGTGATGGAAGTCTTGTTTCTGGGTCCAACTTGCTCCCACTCGTCCTCACTACCTTCTTCCTCCTTATCGGCAACATCTTCCTCCACACCTGGCTGGGACTCTGGTCCGTTCAGTGTTGGAGCTCCTATACAAGAAACAAGAAAGAAAAACACTTTATAGGACTTCAAATGACCCCTGAGCCCAATGTCAGATTACAAGTTGCAGGAAATCCAATAGAACTTCAACTGACTACAATGGCTAGGTGGTAGAAGTTTGTGAACTACTTATCAAAGCTAAAATCTGGATGTGGTGGAGTGCATATTCATTGTAGTTTGACACTCTCCACTGTTGAGAAATGGAGGCTGTCAGGCCACAAATATTAGCAAAAGCATCATTATTGCTTCTGTAAATAACAACAGTGTGCATGTTTACTGAGCTTATCGGTAGTTTGGTGCAGTTTATGTATAAAGTAAAGGGATTTATGCTCAACTTAAAGAGAATAGCAATGAATTGCAAAAAATGTATGCCATTAAATGTGATCTGAAATGACCTTTATCTTACTTGTGACGTGGTTTTAAGAAAGGAATTGGTAAAGATGCTTACTCTCTTCCTGAGGCGAGATTAGTTTTTTCAATGCCAGCATTTCCTCATGCAATCCGTTCAGAGTAAAGCCGAGATACTCCTCCGCATCCTCTTGTCGACCCTGTGAGTGGAGGATCAGGAAATCAGCACCAATTAAAAACACTACCGAGAATGCTTACAGTCAAATAAAACACTACTGTGTGCACATTAAAGCCCATTTAGTCATTCACTGAGGTAAACAGACTTCAAAGTTTATTTTACTAGTGAGACAGGATGTAACCATCTCTATCAGTGTTTGTATAATTTAATTCATTAAAACTGAATCAGAACTGACTCGGCATGAGTAACTGACTTCAATCAGACAAGTTGTCTAATTTCTGATCTGAAAAATGAGCTTTTAAGACATTAACAACATTCCCTTCAAGCACTGCATGTTCCAGACGAGTGTGACCATTAAAAAAAAAAAAAAAAAAACGCACACTGACACATTGTTTTGCAGTTAAGCAGCACGGCTTACCTTCTCTGAGAGACTTGACTTGATGAGAGTGAGGAGTCTATATATGTAGGTTGGTTCAAAAGGGACACCAGGCCGAATGTCTTTCATGACCTTTTCACCAACAGCTGCGGGGGCACGAAGCACATCACGTCAGTGACGTTGATAGAAAATGAGACCAAATGTCTTTGGATTTATTGTTGGACATCTTACCTTGCTGTTTGGCTTTAGATGGCACAGGCATGTTGTTGAACTCATTCACCAGCCTTACACTGGCAGACAGAAGGAAACAATGGTGACGTCTCATTTTAACAAGTCACATTTTAACAATTTGATGTCGACTTTCAGAAATGCTACTCACAAGTTGTCTATCATGGGTGTGGAGGTACATGGTCTCTGCGTTTCATTGTGCAGAGGAATGGACTTCATCAGGTGATACATGGGAGGGCATGCAATCAGGGCCTGTAGGGTCTGAGTGTTTAGAGTCAGGGAGGAAGAACGTGTGTGGAAAGGTATACAAAGAGCTGCTATCGCTTTTCTAACTTGACAGCAATGGATGATGCTCTAATTTGATAAAATCCCTGGTGTGATTCTGTAGCTGGTTAAAGTGATGTCACACCTCAAGACAAAGAAAGACACTACACAACACAGTAACAGCATTCTTAAAATTGCATACCAGCTTGCCACTGGGTTTATCCATTATTATGGTATTTGGCTTCACAACTATACAAGAGCTAAATATGTTGGCCAAAGTAAAAGCTGTACATGTGGAAAAACACTGCTGAAGGGTAAAAAGAAATAAAAAGGTGCAGGTGAAGCAAACAGCCAAGTGAAAGGATACAGCGTTGATATAGCACCAGTTTCCCTTGTTGATCAGTCCTCTCGGCTGCAAAGACACTGGTTTATGTATCAACTTCACATTCTCAATAAGTTCTGGGGATTCAAACAAACACACTCTTCTTAAACAGGAAACTTCACACAACTACAACAAACAGTGAAAACACATGTCAGCATGGTTTTATGAGTGAATACTTTCACGTCATCAACACTGTGGAGAATATTCTAGCAAATCATTCCTGAATTTTCACTTTCAAAAAACAACTGTTCCTTCTTATATTCCTGCCTCTTGTGACAAAAGCACAACAGACTGGCTGAATAAGAGCAAGGACTTGCTGTGCCACGCCTAGGAAGGGAGACTGCCACTCAAAAGACAGCTCCCATGGTAACGTGGGCATAGTTTTACAAAAACATGATTAGCTGTAACAAAAAGACACAGAGTGACACATGCACATAAGATGATACAAACATAACATTAGTACGCTTGTCCTTGTTCATCTTTCCTTCTGTAATGTCATAGGATGTACTTGTGTTTAAATGATTCAACAAAGACACATTGCATTATCAGATTGAGACAAACATTGACAATCACTTCAGACCTCAGTTCAGAATGGACCCATTTCTATTTTATGTAGCCATTAACTATAATCCATTAATCATGCTGGTGCTTGATTATTTTGTGAAAGGGTGTTATGAAACATAACCTCAGGTGATGCAGTTCTAGAGCAAAGTATTAAGTATTTCAACTGAGAAGTGCCAGTGGGTCATAATGACCCACAAAGATTTTAATCACTTCTCTTGTAGGAGAAAAGGTGTGGCTACACACTGCATAGGGAAATTCAACTTGCATGCAGCATGATAAAGTGCTGTGTGACTTTAAAATGGCTGTTCTTATTACTTATATATTTAGTACATGACTTTTGATCTGCCTATGGTCTCCATTTTTTCACACCTATGACCATCTTCCATATGTGCCAAATCTTAAAGTTGTGAACATGTAAAAGAAACATTGTCACATTTAATTTAATCAAATCAGTTAAATAGACTATACAAACAGATGGTCTATGACTCAGCGCTGGTGTAGTTCAAAGCAAGCTGGTCTCTTTAAAGTTCACATGGAGCTCTATAATGCAGCAGACTAAACACTATCAAATGAACACATTAAAAAACTGCTTAGGATCTAAAATGCACAGTACTCTAAACAGTGAGGATAAACCTCATTCCCACATTATGTGGTACAGTCTATGGTCTCAGTATATAAAAGCATTCTCCCACAGGGAAAAACAATTACTCTAGAGGATCAATATGACCCACTGGTGCTTTGCAGTATATTGTTCTGTTCAGTATGTTCTGTAGATACAAATATAGCCACAAGGTTTTATGGTTCATGCATAAGTAGAATGATCATCTCAAAACACACTGTTACTGTAAAATGAAAACTTTGCATCTCAAATTACACTCAATATCTGCTGAGCACTTCGAAAAAGAGACAGTGTGCTGAAAATGAGCACTTATGACTAAACAGGATTCTGTTTAAAGTGGAACACAAAACCTGTGGTTAAACAAATGGAGGCCTCTGGTATGTTTCCATAAACTGTACAATTACCCAAACAAGTGTATGTACAGGCAGCATAATCAGATAATCTATATAGTCAAATCTTAAATACTGCTATGAGGAGGCAAAAAGCCCCATTATTGGACTAAAAACAACATGAATGGAAAAACAGTTCAGAGAACTTCTGTATCTGTTTGCAAGTTCTTAAATGAATGGACTCCAAAGTGATCTCCATTCACAATAAACTGTGCTTGTTTGTGTGTTCACTCTGACTAGTCTTCCCTTCATTACACAAAACTACAATTGTTTGGCTATAGTCTCCTCTCATTTTCTAATCTGGAGTTATTTAAAAAAAAATATGTTGTGCTCTTTTGGCTTCTCTTCGGTGAATATGACTCTGCAGGAGGAGCAAATGTATCCGCTGCTATAGGAATCCAGGTATTTAAAGCATATTATATCTCTATTATTTATTTATTTTTTTTACATCTAAATGGCATAATAATTTCTAAACTGTAGCTAAAATGTAAATGTTTGGCAATTCTTTAATGCAAAGAAAATAATCTGATTTCAGGACCTTTAAATAATTGTCCTACAAACCCTTAAAACCCACCTAAAAAACAATCAAAGCACACAAACTAATGCACACTTAAAAGGAGGAGCATGTATGTAAATCCTCACAACAGTTGAGGGCCTCGTCCTGTGCTTTAAATGCCTTTTTCCTCACAATGTGTGAGCTTCGTTAAGCATTCTCATAATCTTGTTGGTCAATGAGATAAGTGGGTTACACAAATGTGACTAATGACTTAACATCTCACAGGTACTCAGGGGTAGTACCTCCATCTAGTGTTCATTTCTTGAATTTCCTTAACATGAACGCAACATGCCTATAACCAACTGTGGCAGGGTGTTACTGAGCAATTTGAACCACTCAAACTTAATCTATATATGTAGGATAGGATATAGAATTATCAGCAGCAGAATATGAAGCCCGGTCACTTATGAAATCAACCCTTCAAGAGTATCATGTTTTAAAGCTGAAACACACATAGGAATACATGTAGTAGGACCAGTACATTTGTCTCAACATTGCCACCAAGTGGAGGGGGTGTGGATTTATCAGCAAAGCACATGTCACACTTTAAGGCTATTTTTTAAGATAAACATAAGATAAACAACAAGCTTCTTCATATAATACCTGCAAGTCTAGGGGCCATAGGATCCTCTGATACGTGGACAGGGCCATCCTTGACCTCCCCAACTTTCTCAGGCTGCTCTGGCGTAGCAAGGGAAGAGGACACCACTTCCACAACATTCTTTACCTCCACAAAGGCCTGAGGCCCCCCAGGCAGAGGCTTGGAGTTGTGAAAGAGGCTAGCCCAAGATTTGGGGAGGTTGGCAGTAGGTACAGCTGCAGTCGCAGGCGAATGGGCCTGCTCTGTCACTACCGACTGGGCAGCAGAGTCTGGGGAGACCTGCTGAGCCTGCTCCCCACTCTCACAGTCTTCTTTGTGTCTGTCTGCACCGACAGGAGTATCAGGCACTGCTAGCCCATTGGCCACCCCACTGTCTGCCATTTCCCTTTCCTCCAGTTCAGTAGTCGTAATGGAAGTGGCGACAGAGGAGGTGGCCACAGCAGCTGAAGGAGGAAGAGGTGATTTGGAGCGGGGACTGTGTGGGGTATCTGAAAGTTCAGGGCTCTGTGGAGCCAAAGGATCTGGCTGCTGATCTGCAGTCCTCGGTCCCTCAGTCATCCCTCTGCTTTGAGAGGAGGATGAAGAGGAGGAAGTTGCATTGTTGCCATCTGATAAAGAGGCAGCTCCACTTGTAAAGTCCAAAGAAGAGTCATCAGGGCTATCACAAGTCCTCTGATTGGCAGTAGATGTGGGGGCAAACTTGGCCGCTGCCACAGCAGCTGCTGATGTTCCTGTTGAGACAGGTCCAGGGGAGGACAGTTCAGCCCCTGACAATGCCTTACCGTCCACATCTTCAGCACTATGGTGTGGGCCTCCGAGTGCATGTCCATTCACCAGTGCTGTCACAGGCGTCCCATCTGCTGCACTGCTGCTGTTGTTACTGTTGCCAGTCGATGGGTCCAGGTAGTTGTAATACCCCGGCGGTCGCTTTTTCTTTTTCTTCCTCTCTCGCTGTCCCAGGCTGCCAGGGAGTCCATCCATGTCCTGGCAGGCCTGGTGATTGTCCAGGGCTGAGGGCTCTGAGTCAGGGCCATCCAGAGAGTTAAAGTCGGTTCCATCAGGTACGTCAGCTGCTGGAGGAGCTGTCTGTTGGGCTTTCTGGGCAGACGGGCAGCCCAGGATGAACTCTGGAGCCTGGGGGTTCAGGGTGCTCGACACCTTGTATAAGGGATCATTCATCCCGATAGGCTTGGAATCCATCACCTCGTCAACACCAAACTCGATGCGCTGATAGTCTTCTGCTGTAGATCACAATTCAATCAGTTAGTGACTGAACATTTTGTCTTCAAATACAGCCTTGATATATAAAAACACATTGTTGTATTACACTCTCTGCTGCAGAGTTTGCTTTAAAATCCTTATTTCTGAACAAGTATGCCATCACCCAAAAAGGGGTCATGGGAGCTCTGACAGGATCAGACATACCAATAAAGAGGAAAAAAACTCCTGTTAGATCCGTTTTTGGCCCAAACAGCTAACGTTGTGTCTATGCTCAACCAGACCGCATTCCTTCTGAGCTTATGTGAATTCCAGGGATGTTGTTAACGAATCCAGAAGTGAGGTAATTCAAGATTCAATATTTCCAATGAGGTAGAGGGAGACAATATAGTCTGAGGGCTTGTTTGATTTCCTAACCCACAGCCAGCAATCAAATGGTTATTGCCCTGATTTTATTACAAATGTTATTTTAATCAATTTAATCAAAACTCTTATACAAAACCAGATGAATATCAGTAAAGACTCTTTGTCTAAACTGTATTTTATACAGTTGAAATATATAAAAATACATTTCGAAAACGAAAACTGTTTTGCACAAGAGGTCAACTACATTGTACTGTTTGGGGTGACCTTAAAAAAAAAATCGAAATAAGATTTACTGAGTTTGTATTCATTAGCTGTTGTTCAAATATAAAGGTGTACTTAGTTTCTTTCTTTAGCAATGTTGAGGACACATTCCTTCATTGGATCTTGATGAATGGACAGTAATGTAGTAAAACATTTTACCTGGACTCAAAATCTCATTCATAAATAAACCATGAATGAACCACATCCTCTATGCAGTTTGTATTCTGATGGCCACATCTGATCAGCATATGATTAATTAAAACTGTTGCAGCCTGCTAGTGTTCCAATTAGGGGTGGCGCAATATTGATATTAAAAAAAAAATTATAATTCACAAGGTAATATCGTGTGAATAATCCAGTGAAGATGTTTCGGCCTTGTGCATCTTTTGTTTATGAGCTCACCTGGTTGCCTTTACACTAGAACTTGATCTCATTGCAATTGTTCTGTTTATACAATTTTTCGAGATATTTATTTTTCCATGATAATCGTGTAGTGAAAATCTAATATGTTGAGTACATGTTGCCATGGTGCCAATTTATCCAAAATTGCAGATTTGTTACTTGTGCAGTTATATTAATTTTCTTGACTTGTAAAATGAATTTGGAATGGAAACACTGTATTCAAAATATCTTATACATTTTATAAGATATTCCGTGGTGAAATGATGTGAACATTTTTATAATGGAGTCCTCATCAGTGATGTACTTCAATGCGTGCCATTTCTTGAAATCTGAGTACTTTTTATGTCTTCATTTTTATGTCATCAACTCCTCCCAAAGTAGAACAACATTAAACACAACAAATGTCACCATTACAAAATAAAAGAACTTCGTTTAGATGAAATTTGTTGCATGACAGCTGAAACAGTAAATGATTATGCAGTGAGAGGCGCAAAGTGAGAAGGTGAACAAACAGGAAACATTAGTAAGTGCAAATCAGAAAACTCATTTAAGAGAGATTCATCTCGACACAGCTGACTGGTTACCCAAACTGTAAACCCTGATGTTCTGCAGGGGTTAAGTATGAAAACAGCAGTTTACTTGGTCTACTGAGATTAGAGGATCTTCTGTTAGTGTTACTGAAATCACACTTCATTCAGCAGTAAAATCTTACAATGTAAGAATAAATATGCACACACGTTAGCATCCACATAAACCATCACTATGCCCTTAGTTTTAAAAAAAACAAACAGATGTGACTGTTAAATCATACGGAAATTCAATCGGATTTAATCAACTCTGAGCCCTGCAGTTGTGAAAATGCATAATATGCAAGAAAAGATAAGATACTTGACAGTATCTTGAGCATGCAAAGCTCTACAGATTTTACCAACAGGCAAGAGAAAGAATACAGGCGCAAGGTTTAGAAAGCCACCAGTTATTGAAGCCTGGATTTTGAGTTTTTAGAGCAAACGTACAACAGCTAGTCAAGCCACAGGGTGTCGGACTCCTCAACTCACCGCAAACCTGCAGTCCCATAGACTCCATAATATAAGGTACAGCAGGAGTGCAGTAACTTCCTAAATAGTCAATACAAATCATGGTAAGGCAAATGTCATGTGCAAACGGGTACCATTTCAAAGAAAGGTGGCTATTACTACATTTGTATTTCGTGGCTCGAAATTTAAGAGTGAAAATTGCATCCTATAAAATAGTCGATATCTACATGGATTTGGAATCCATGCTAAACAATATACTGTAGGTATAAATATATGCAAAATATAATCACATCAATAGCATCTCCCTGCCAGGCAAATCTACCTTACATTAACAAGACCTGCTTTGAAAAACTACAGTGATGTCAACCAACAGCATGAGAGAGATCAGGGTATTTAATGTCAAAGAAATTTTCAAAAGCAAAAAAAGTATCTTCTAGCAATCTAGCATATGTGAAACATACATACCAGAAGACTGAGTCACGCACGGGACTTTGTCATTGAACGGAGGAAGCTGTGAGAAAAGAAAAAGCAAAATTAAGAGTTCAAAAAAACATTCACTAAATTTTTAACCAAATTTGATTAACACTTTTTTAAATAACTAAACATTAAAAAAGTATCAACATCAAAATGGGTGGTTGAAATTCGGGACATTATTTAACATTACATGTTGTAACCCAGCTCCTTACCTCAACATAACATCGTGGAGTCACAAAGAACTGATTGATCTCATCAGGGCTGAATTCCCCGAAGATGTACTGTGGGAAGAAATCAATATAACCCATAAGCATTTGAGAAAGGGAATACTGTAAAAGAAAATATCTTTCTATATATTTGTACATTTTTCCTGAATTGATGCAAATGGGGAACCAGCCAATTATTTTCTTGATCAACTGATTAGATGCTTGGTCTATAAAATGTCAGAAAATGGTGAACAGTGGTTTTTGCTCAAGTCCAAGATGACGTCCTCAAATGTCTCATTTTGTCTACAACTCAAAGAAACCCGACAATATTTGTGAAAATGGAAACAGATCAGTCTTTTTTTTTCTCCTCAAACTGATTAATCAATTCTCAAAAAAAAAGTTGGCGATCAACTTAACTGAATAATTAAAATGAGTTACAACACCTTCGATCAAAGCAGGAGAAAAGTTAAGTAATTTACTGTCCTCCTTGCTACAACTGGAACGGATTCAAAAAGGAACAGTCATTGGATATCTAGGTACAAGGGCTCCTGTTGGAGTCAGTCATCAACCAGACTGAAATGCTTGCTTGTACAAAGGTAAAGCACAACATGAAGTGATGAGTCATGCAGTGTTATACAGAAAACATGAATACAAACGTCTCAGATTTCATTCCAGGACTGTTTATGTGAAGTAGGCTTTTTTCGAGTTTCTAACACAGTTTAATACAAAGCATCCTCGTGCTCAAAATAAACCAAAGCAGATGTTATTTACGCTCGTAACTTCTTAACAGAACGGAACTAAAATATTCAGTCTGACCTTTTGAAACAACAGATATATTTGACTTCTGTGCTTGTGATTTTAAAACTGTACCTAACTGTTATTCAGAGCAGTGATTCTATATTGTGTTTGTGATTTTGTAAAATGATAGAATGTATGTGGGGTTAACCTGCCTTCTGGTTATAATTCACTTAAATCCACTTACTACAATTTACAGAACTGAAGTAATTTTCTTTTCCTTTAATAGTTCTGCCAAGAACACAAGTATACTTCCTCTGGTATAACTCTTAAAACCTTAGCCACTTAAAGACTGCAGTGTTTGCCTACGTAGTGAATATGCCACAGATTTGCCACTAGCAACTAGCATACAATTATGAAAACTCCATGATAACCATTGAAAGGGGTTTCACAAGGCCTAAAAGTTTCAGAACCATTTTGAGCACGCATGAATGAAAATGTGCGCCATGAAATTAAATTAAAATCGTTAAATGATTATTATTCAGACAAGGAAAGAGAGGTGACCTACATGAATGCTAAATCACTTACCCGCAGCTAAACAAACCACTTAATTAGCTTGCAGGCTCTGGCTCTCATAATCTTTTTTTTCCCCCACCACCACACAGAAAAGGCTTCGAAATCATGACCTTATCAGAGTTAAATGCTCGTATCCATCAGGTTAACCAAAAAGTTCTGCAGCTGCACCCATCAGAACTCAATTGCTACGTAGGTGTGACTGTGTAGACAACCTTAATTACAAACAAGCAAAAAAGGATGAAATAAATGATGAGATGCAATATTACTCTCACCTCCCCTTACATTTTTGCTTTATTCATATTCAATTGGTCCATTGTTTGTTTTAACTGTCATCACTCAATGATGTCATAGTAAAAGAAAAAAATGTAAAAAACTACTTAATAACTGATCACTGACGGGTGATCCTTCAGGGGTAACCCTGCACTCTGCCCCACAAGTGTCCGCATGTGTATGGAAAACAACGCAAAGGAGAAAAGGTGAAATGAACCCACTAGCCATGCCGTTAATCCTCTCAGTGCAACGTGAAAGGGGAGGCACAGAGAAAAGAAAGTGCAGCTCAAGCATATGTAACTCTTTGCAAACGAGGCCCCACGCGAGGGCCCACATTGCTGAAATGGCACTACAAGCGACAAACAGCCAACCGTAATCCAACGGCCTTGGGATGGCTAATACAATCACAACAGAAAGAATGTCCCTTTGCTTCTTTCTGCAGGCGTGCCACACGTACCACACTAAGCTTCCCTTGCTGTTCGTTTGGACTGAGGATTACAACAAATTAGCCATCTGTATGATTTCAACACAGTTTAGTGACGACACCACACGCCCACACACACTTCAGGGCTATAGGAAGGTCTTGGCATAATGCTTGGCACAATTCTACTAATTTTACATTATACTATACAAGTTATACATGTCTCACACGTTTGCAGTACAATGATACAGAACATGATCTTCCAGAGACTGATTTCAGGATAAATTAGCGTCATTATGATACTTTCTCTGCAAAGATTTTCAGCTGTAACTGAATGATAATTCAGTGTCACACATGTGTAGATCATTTTAAAATTAAAACTCCCTATCAAACAATTTCACCAAAATACACACCGTCACGCTGGGGTCACATAAAGGTCAAATCTGTTATCTCCAACACATAGCAAAATTGATAACCTGAATATTGACAATTAGCTAAATGCATGACTTTCTGAATATATATGAATCCAAACATTGATTTTATGGGTGACAATTATGCGGCCAGTTTTCACGCATGTGAGATAGCGTCGGGAACCCCTGTTACCACATCTTTCTGACATCAGATTAGGGGTGATATGTCTAACATGTTAGAAAAAAGACATACCGACATTCACAGCCACTTCAGGCCATGATTGGCCAGCTGTGTGTAGGTAAGAAACTATGCAAGGTTTGAACTTCCTTTTCTTGCTCTCTTTTTCTTTGAATATACAACTATTTGTGGCACTTTTTATTACAGTACGACTGATACTGAAATTTCGGCGCTGATACCTGTATTGCATAAATTACAATATCAATATATCGGCCAATATACACATTTTGGGAAATGACTCTTCAAATGCGGAGATCAAACACTTGTGCCAACACAGATAGCTGATCGAGAAAGGATACCTTTTTGACAAACTTTGTTTCAGTGCACTGGTGGCATTTTAGACCTTTATTGGGAATTTTATATTTATACAATTTCCCTGGAATCTTTTTTCAGAAAAGAACAACCAACAACATCCACGCCAATACCAATGTACTATGATAGGCTAATGTTGGCCGGCAGATGTGCCTACTTTTCATGTGCACAGCACCAAAAATAATTCTATCCTGCTTCCATTACATACATGTCTTTGTCACTTTGTCACTAGTGCTTGATGACTACAAAATGTTTATTTCCAACGAGTTCAGACAACACATCTTATTTTCTAGAATAACCTGAAAGTAATACCCAGAGGTCTGACTGCTGCTCAAACAAACATTGTACACCATAACTAGAGTATGATGCCATAACTGGGGGATCACGGTCGGTATCACAGTGTTTGTTCTCTTAAACTGGTATGCAGAGTTATTAATGGACAACTTGGCTGAGCATAAAATGCTGCAGCGCCACTACAAATAAGGCCAGGCAAGTTTTCAATGAAACTCCGGAGCATGCCTGTGTCTGAATACTGGTGTGATGTAGTAAGAGAATGACAGATGGTTACAAAGCACAAAGTACAGAGTAGTATGACAGAGGAAGAAAGGAATCACTGTCATTTATACTGCTTAATGACAGGTGCTGTAAGCCAAAATCAACTGGTCAGCAGTTCAACAAAGTGGTAACACATCAATTTATTGTTATGGTCATAAGTAAGCCTGAAAACAACCATTAATTTATTTTTAATTAACCGGAATGGTCTGCTTGCAAGATTAAATAATGATTTTTGTAATTTGTTTTTATCCAATAGTACATTTTGGACGACTATATCTAATATCAGTCAGTCCTTCGTTGGTAAGTTTATTTTGGTGATTTGTCATTTTATTTAGCTAATTTAATGGTGATCTGAAGAGGAGATCAGATCAGATAATCAGTAGTTGCCACTCCAATTTTGTGTACTGGAGGATTTGGATATCCAGTAGTTTCCTAAAAGCTATCATTTTAGGCTGATTAAAGATGGAATGATCACACTAACAGTTTGCATGTAAGGGTTACATTCTTATTTTAAAGTACAGCTGAGGCTGCTGTGATTTCACATGTTTTTTTCCCCTTTAAATCCTGTTGACAAAAGTGGGAAATCTGACCCATGGATTAAACCAGATTAAAAAATAAAATAAACTGGGGAATCACTTGATTGTTTGGTTTCACACTACAGGGATCATAAGATCTGCACCAAATTTAAATAGATGCTGAGACATTTCAGTCTGGACTTTAGTAGCATACCTATGATAAAGTATTGATTGTGTTGCTACACCTCTGGTGCATTCTCATTGTGTATGCATCTGGCATGACTAAGCGGAAAACTTTGGTCAACTTGGATGACAGTGTGATTTGTTTGTGCATTTAGAGTGTGTTTTGTTTTCCCAAGGGGGTTGCTGAAGATTACTATCCCACTCACAGATTTATGCTTTGGCAGAATGCTGGGCTGAGCTATGCAGACATTATGAAAACAGGGAGGATGTCGCAATAATAGTTTTAAGTTTCAAAAGGCGCCATTTCATTGTGTGACATATTCTTCACTACAATGAACACAGTCGATCTGGTTTATTCTGAAACTTCTCCGTGGCTGCATGTTTAATCTCTGGAGAGTAGATCCATTTTATCAAACTGCATGCCGTGAGAGGAAGCTCCCTCTTTACACTGCTTCACTAAATTATGAGTCTAGAGGAATTAACTACAGTTGTCATGTCACTGTAATAAAAACATTTCACATCAATGTCACACATGGTTCCTTTGTATTTTTACTAGTTTTGAAAGACACATTTCTAAGGCATATAGGTGTAAGTGATAACATGTTTAAGCTACATAGCCAACAAACACTATCGATCTAGATGCCTGAATTTAAACATGTGGTACTGACATTTTGGTCAATATCCATACCTGCGTCTATGGTGATGTTTCCCCACAACTGACTTTTTTTATTCATGTTTTTACATAATTAACTGTCAAAACTTTACAGTCAAAATACAAAAAATAACTGCTCTTATTCTTATGTTTTTAAAATGTAACATTTACGAGCCAGTTCCAACTGCCGACTTTCCATTTTTCTTGCAATGACTAACACAAATCTCATTTCAAACTATCTACTCCCGCAACTGATTTTAATGATTTAATTTTACATACCATTTGGTAAAAAAAGGAGAAAACATGTTTTAACCTCTCACAGTGGCCCAGCTTAACTACTTAGATGAAATACAATAACCAGTGATGTTAGTATTCTACTTTTATATGGCACATTTTCAAAATAATTACAATCAGCTGTGGCACTTTGAGTTGTCAGATTGAAGCCGTTTTTGTGTTTCTGTGTTTGCAGATGCAGATACAGAACAATATTGATAAGCATTACCAGAATGACCTGTTTGCCATGTTCTTTCCCAGAAGAGCGATATACCCTTCACTGCTTGTGTGCCTTGTTCTGCCTCTGATTATTTGGCTGCCCCACCTGTTTATCAACTTCTCTTTCACTGTCTTTTCTTTTTTTCTACTCACCTGTGCATTTATCTAAACAGGGTAAAACAATGTAACAGTGCCCCTTTTATTTACATGAACAGAGTATTTTACACAGAGGACGTACTATAAAAGAGGACTTGTTGAAAAAGAGGAAAATGATTGCCAAATAGGACAACTAGAACAAATGAAATAGTTGACAGGGGTCCAAATCTGGTTGCCTGGGAAAAGTCTGTTTAATGTGTCTGTCACTACTTAATTTAAAGTATTGAGACTACTTTTATGTATTGCGCTTTTCATTCTATGCATTTTAAACATAATATAAAAATGAATGCCCCTTCAAGGCAGGTTAACTCAACTTCAATGGGTACATGTCTGATTACTCATTTAAGCTGACAAATATTCTACATGTGATCATGAATCATAAAAAGTGCTGTTTGAAAGAAGCCCAGAAGGGTTTTCCCACATACACACTCACTTTGCTGAGCAGTGAGCCAATAGAAACACTGAATTTTGAGGGCAGGAAGGAGCGTGAAAGCATGCAGAATTAAGTCCTCAGTGAGGGTTCCCTTCCTATGGTTGTTAGCCGTGTGCTGTTTCTTCAGCTGTCAGGCACAGTTTGAACTGGTGAAGCTTGTATCTCTGGCTTCAGTTTTTATAATACTGTGTTGATTTTTGTCTTAAGTTGAACTTTCATTCAGTAAACTACTAGAAACTTCTGATCTTGCATGTCTCTGCATGCAGAGCTAGACTTCAAAATGGGCCTTCCCACATGATAGCCAACTTCCCCAGAAATGACACCAAGCTTGCCAAGCTAGCTAACAATCCAAGTTAACAGTGGCGGTGAAAGGACACACTCGTGCAGCAGTGTGCAAACTCAATCGTGTTTCTAAATGTTTCCTGATTAAATCAATTGTCGCTATCAACGAAGGCCCACACTGTCGCATTTGTATTTGGCTAACCAGCTAGCGGAGAGATGGCAAAGTACAACCACACCACCTGTGCCAAGCTGTTAGCTTGCTAAAGGCGATGTGAGAGGCAAGAAATTGTCCTCTCCTTCCTCGCAACCGCTTAGAAACAGCAAATGATCACATGCAAAATACTCCACACAATCGTCATTATGCTTTCAAGCTACTCATTTGCAGTTAAAGCAGTTATGGAAATATGCGCTCGGGGAAGGCCTGTCGCAGCAGTGGGCAGGTGGGCCATGCATACACGCAGCAGTTTTCTATGTCACTTAGCTCTGGGAAATAACACATGACACTTGTGGGATCTCTCACCAAAGTGTTGCTATCATCAGATTAAGCACGATGTTGTGTCATTCAGCTAAATGTGGCTGTTGTATCCTCAAAACCTGCAGTAGATAGTACCGCTATCTCAATTGAATGGAGGGACCAAGGGCCTGTTAGCTACCATGCCGTGTTTCAATGAGGCTTAGGGGGGCATTAGCAAGCACTTTTTAGTACTTACATTTTCAATGACACGACTAGCCAGATGTTCAAAATAACAACACGCAGCCGATCACATTGCTACTACAGTGTGGCACTATTTCTGGTAGAAATGTTGTACAAATGAGGAGCGGTCGTTGGTCTATAAATAACGTTAGAGACGGCGTGCAGCAGGAGTTGTTTTGCAGGCTAACGTTAGCCAGCTAGCTTAGCTACCTGGTTGCTGTAAGAAGCCATGCTCCCGGTGAGATTTTCCTCTCCTCCGCTGACAAGATGAAAACTCTCCCGGGAAGGTGGTGTAGGTTTGTAATGACAGTTACAAAGGGTGTCCTACTTCGACGTCATTGTCATTTTCCCAACGTTGTCCTGGCAGTCGTAAGTTTGATCCATGTAATGCATCAGCACTTCATGCTGCTCGCCTTGCCGTCACCGCCATTTCTGTCTCTTCCTCGCTTGCTAGCCAAGCCAGCGCGCGGTCGGTTGTATTGGCAGCGTGAGCTCGAGGAATAACGACAAGCATTTCCGGTGATGGTGTGCTGCAGGACTTCACAATAAAAGTCAGTTCATCTTCAATCATGGATAATCCCCTGACCTGTGACCTCCGGTGTGTAATCTGAGCAATCAAAAGTTATATTCCCATTATATTCGCTTCTTTCCAAGCGCACAGTGAGTACAACAACTCTGAAGCAGATTTATTGTGTAGAAGTTTTCATATTCAATTAGGAATTTAGCAATTTCTGCATCTCATTCTCGTCAATATGCAGTAGTGTAAATATTTTTGGAGTTTGTGTTTCTTATTTTTATTGTTTATATTAATTCTACTGTTTTTTATTGATATATTTTTGCTATCCCCTTTGCTGCTGTTATAATACATTTTTTAGTGGGACTTGTAAAGGATTATCTTATCTCATCTTATATACCGATTAGAAACTCAAATTGAAATGATTGCCTTTTTAACATATATGAAAAATAATAATGAATAAATAAATAAATAAAAAGGCAGCACCTGATTCTTTCAAGTGACTAATCAAGTCACATGAAAATGCAGTTAATAGGTCATATTCTGATACAAAATTGTGATTAAATTAGCTCAAGGTGATCGTCAATAAGCAAATAGCTTTTGGGGCACCTAAGTATCAAGGTTCTTTAATAGCTGATACTGACAATTGTGTCTCTGAAACTATAGCCAATAAATATAGCCAAGAAATTTCCACACCTCTAATCCTCAGAACTGAATAACAGTATACGTAGGTACGTAAATGTATATAGTAAAGCAATTATACAAGCTGGGAACTGTGTTGCAAATAAACTGAATAGTATAGATATCATTCAAGTGAAGTCAATTGCACAACACATTGAAGCGGATGAATATCTACCTGGTACAGGTTTTGTGAATAAGCATGACCACACTTTGAAGTGACATTTATTTTGAAATGTTTCTGCGCCTCGGAAATGCTGAAAATAAAGTCGTGGAATGTTTCCGCGAGCTTCACGATTAAAGCGTGACCGCGTGAGACCCGTGCGTTCACGTCCGGGTTGGGGCATGAATCGCAAAAAATTTGATTTTGCAAGTTTAGCGATACTGAAGCGATCAAACCCCGGTAGAGTTTCCGGTTTTATTTAAGGGTGGCGCAGCTGTCTGTTTCCTGTCACATGTGGATCAAAGTGACCGTCGATTTCGACGCAGTTTACTGTTTTAATCTGCCATAAACAAATAATAAAGTGTAGGGTCTGTTAACAGTTCAGTCAAATAGTACATATGCACAAGTATATATCCCACACACAGTACGATGTTATAAGCTGGAAGAAGAAGCCTGTAATGTTTACATCGGCAGGTGAAAATTCACTAATAAACTCGAGGCTGGTGGGCGTGGCACAGCACAGGTGTGTGATGGGAATTGTCAAACAGGAAGTTGGGAAAGGTAGGTTGTTTTTGTCGGCATACAGGAAAACAAGAAAAAGTTGTGTTCATAACCGACAGGTAGGAATGAAAATGTCGTATCTTTGTATTATTTGCTAGCTTAGAGTCATTTTTCTTTACGTAACCACAAACTTTGTATCGTCCACCTCACGACGGAGGGCGTTGTTACGAGTTTTGGGCTTGTTTTTGGTTCCCACGCAGCCCTGTAACCGCGTAAAAATCTGCCTTAACCTGCCCTGCTAGCTACTTTATGAATTCGGAAACCTGTGTGTTTAGTCCTTTACCTCACGCAGATATTGATCTTCATTAAACCTTACTTTGTGCCTTACTGTCCACATAGTTACAAGCCAACTATCCACTTTTTTGCGAGGGTCTGTCATAGGATTCATTTCCATGATCTTCTTTTTGCAGGCAGAGGGAAATGCCAGAGAGGGGAAGACACCATGAGAGGAGCGATGCATACGCAGAGCACAAGAGCAGGAACAGGGACCATCCACACAATGGAGACCGCACTTCATATGACACCAGAGGCCACAACCAAGATCCAAGGGACCCGGGAGGCCCTGCTGGTGACAGGAGGGCCAAACAAAACAGACAGAGGGAATTGACACCTGCTTACAGAGACAACGATCATGAAGGACCCTCAAGACTGTAAGGGACTTTTTGATACACAAGTCCCTGTTCTCTCTGTACTGTCTTCCACACACACTTTTGACCACCTGTGCCAGGGTTGTTTTTTTTTTTTATTATTGTTCTGCAAAACGTTTTTGTTTTGTCCTTGCAGGTCCAGGGAGACTTCAGTGTATCACTCTGAAGGGGAGTATTATGAGCGGCAACCGAAACAAGCGCTTTACAATCTTAGATACATTTTAACCAGTAGAGGCAAGTATATATTTTTTGTTTGTCTATTTGTCTTTTAAATGAACTTATTTGATACAGGAAAAATATATGATAACACACTATATCCTCACAAAAAGACAAGGGGATGGATTGACATTGACAAAATTAAGAACAATAAAATGTTGTCAGATCCCTTCAGCAATATATTTCATTAAATTTCATTAAATAGAATTGGTTTGGATGGAATATGTTTTTATTCTATTAATTGTTTCTTCTTTTTAACCACCCACAAAATCAAATCCTTAACTCCACTTTATCTCCAGTTGTTATCTTGACAGAGCACAATTTGCCCTGCATGTGACAATTTATAATATTATACCATACCACTATTGGATTACTTTTTTAAGGGTTGAGTGCTGCTGACATTTGTCTCCTTACTTCTTTAATCAGTTTGCTTGTAAAATGTGTGAAAACAGTGAAAAATCCCCCTCAGACTTTCCCAGGGTCTTAGTTACTTATTAAAATATTTTGTCTAACCTGGGCAACAGTCCAAAAGCCAAATACATTTGGTTTATTATCATAATGAATCAGCAATATTAGGTCTTTTTGCCACTCTTGTTTCACTGCTTTACATTGCTCTACATTCATGTCACAGTCTATCTTGTCTCTTAGGTCTGTGCCAGCTTGGGGAGCTGTTTGTCAATCTCTTACTTGTCATTTGTGCTGGAGTGCCATACAGCAACAATGGAGGTTACCGTGATCTGGCCAGCCTCGGTGGAATCTACTATTATCACTTTGGGGGAGCGAATGCCTTCGAGGGAGCCGATGCAGACAGGGTGAAGGAGCTGGACCGGCTCTTCCATCAGCTCAAGCGGCCTCCGTATGTCTTCACCATGGCCTGCGGTGGGGTTTTAATGATCTACGCCTGTGCCATGCTCGCCTTGGGCATCTTCAGAGTGCCTTACCGCTGGCCCCCTGTGCTGCTGGGGGAGGCTCTGTTGAACTTCCTGATCGGCCTGGGCTACATCCCCGCACTGGCCTTCTACTTTATTAAGCTGCAGGAAATCTACAATAATCCCATTTGTACGGAGAGAGAGGCAATGTACAAGAGCAAAGGGCACAAGGGCTTTGAGTGCCAGATCCACGGTGCAGATATTGCTGGAGGTCTCTTCGGGGTGTTGGGGGTGTTTGTTTTCATCTTCGGTGCGGTGTTAGCTGTCAGAGCTTTCAGGTCAGTGCGGGAGCTGAAGAAGCAAAGAGCAAACGAGGACAGTAATTTATAAGATGGCTTTTCTCCTTGACACATTGGATTTGAGTAGAAATCCCTGTGACAAGAACACATATGAGGTGTTATTTGATATAAGGGGTTCATGTGTATTCACTCTTGTTGAACCTGTGAATTTTTTAAGCCACCTTTTAAGCTTTGAACAAGTTTTATAATTTGATTTTGTACAATTTTATATTCCAGTTTACATACCTCTGCACTGTCTGTTACATTCTTTATAAATAAATGTAGTTTATAAGAAATGACTCAACTGGTATTAAAGAAATTGTTTCATTACTTTTTTTATTCATCAATAATTTGGGCTAATAATTTTGACATCTCATTTAAGTTAAAACAATTTGTGTTCCAGACCGAAACTACTGTGCATTCCTCAGATTTCAGCCTCGTTAGCCTGAAGCTCAGCTTGTTGATAATTAATCCTGGCATCTGATCCTGACACAGAGGGTTGAACATTGTCCTATGACTTGAAGTTTTTAATTTTTGAACCAGATAAGTCTTAAATATCAACAGCATTTCTACAATATTAAACCTGAAAGAAGTAAAGCATCTGACTTGTTTCCTCCCTAAAACTTTTAAGTCAATTACAAGAAAAAAACAACATTTTAATTTTAAATTAATCACTGAAGCTTATTTTTCCTGGTACAACAGAGTTCAGGATGTCATTCTGAGCTTCACCAATAGATGGCAGATCGATTACTCAAGGAATTTACTCAAGATTTTACCTCATGAAAGCTAGACTGTGTAGTATCAACAGTGGATATTGTTTTCTGTTCTGATTCATTTTCTTGGCTTTGGTGCATGTAAAACATCTATGGGTTCAAAGTGAGGATATAAATAAATTCCTGATTAATGATGGTTCAGGATTTAAAAAATGAATGAAATGATAAAACTGTAACACAAAAACTGTACACATTATATCTTATACTGACCCAAAAAAGTCATTTTGATGATATTTATTGGCATGAAATCATCATAAAAACTGTGAGCAAATTGGACACTGGACAAAAAAATTCACAGTAAAAAGTTTTATTGCTACTTGGCTTGAAGTTAATTTAAAAACAGCTCGTCTGCTCAAAACTAATGATAGCAGCATCTCAAATAAAATAACGACCATCTTTCACTGTCAGAGTTCAAGGGAGTACAGTTCTGTCTGATATGCAGCAAAAGTGCTCATTGTTAGTCATCTTCCTAAATAATCAATCTTTAAATTTTTAAACATAAAACTATTTTTTTTAGCAGTAATCTACATGCTAGAATAGAAACCTAAAAATATTAGATATACTCCGTTTTGTACAAATAAATCACGTTTTGTAAGTACTCTATACTTTTATGTTGATTTATATTCAGGGCATGCTTTCCGACATTAAATACAGTTATAATAGTACCTTAGAATAAAGTACCATAATGTGTGACAGTTTTCTGTAGAGTCCCAATCACTTTAAATTCTGTTAGCGGAGAGGGAAATATAAATTTGCATGAAACAATGAAGTACAAAAATAAATATCGGCTTCTTGGCATCGAGAAAAAAATATTCAAGCATTTCTAGAAAACAATGTACAGAAAGGAACCGTGAGATCAAACAATGGCTACTTTGGTCACATGTTAAAACGACTGGAGCATCTTCCATCAGTTTCATTCACCGTATTCACGCAGATATTACAGTCAATCAGTTATTCACACGGGCATGCATACACTTAGTGTACTTAAGCTTCATTGAACATACACACACAAACACGGACATTTTGCAAACATAGATGTACAGGGAGCCTGTTAAGTTGTGCGGAGAGGACATGATCTCTTACTGTTAATAAGTGAGTCAGCAGTTTAATAAAACACTGACAGTGTAGCCTGCTTAAATGCACATACCTTCTTATTTTGGATTATGAGCACTGAAACCCCTCCACTAAAGAATTAAAGGGAATATTTGAGGCCAATGCACTGTACTACTACCCTGTGCCCCCTCAACTTGTATCCGCGCATACAATCGGCATATGTACATGCACACTGATTAGTCTACTGGTAATTCGTGGAGTAAATGTATACTGGACAGGACACTGGGTGAGTACATGGTGTCATCCAGGAGATGGACTGGATGAATGAGTGTACGACAGCATACAGAAACGGAACGAGGTGGTTTTGAAGAGCTCTGAATGCAGCAGTGCCATGTCGCCCCCATCTGAGTTGAGGCAAACTGGGACCAAACTAACAAAACTACACCACAAATGAGCCAAAGGAAGCCACACACGCGCACACACACACACACACACACACACACACACACACACACACACACAAAGAAAAGGAATACAAGAACAATGCAACTTACACACACAATCCCGATTACATACATCATACACACATACATCAATATTCAGTCAATATTCATTTTCAGACACATTGAGAAACATGATTCTTGTAGTTTCAGGTGATGAGAAGTGAAGCTCTGATAAACATGTGTATTATGTACAGTTGACACTTGCATATTTGTGTGAGCAAATTCCCAACATCCTGGTCCACTTCTCCTCTCCGAACTTGTCTCAGATGTGTACCAATATTATTCACAATCATCATCTGTTTTATGGCCTCTCACGCTCCTCCTGTGGCAGGTACACGCCCCAGCGCCCGTCCATGTTTCACCGCCATCTGTCCAGATGCTTTGACACCATGCGTGGTTTCTGACAGCGGAGGTCTGGCCACAGTCAGAACCACAGAGAGTCCTGGATGTTTTTGGCATCTCAGACACTGCACAGTCTGATCAATAAAGTGACTGGAGAAATAAATGCTTTGCCTCATCATAAAATATGGTTTCCTGTTCCCAACTTTTGAAATCAGTGTCTGTATTCTGACCAAGCATACTAAGGTCAACTTCAGCTCTACTTAGTAATTCACATCTCAGACTACTGTTTTGATTATCTGTCATTATCATAGAGGGATTTCAAATAACGTTTTCAGGAAATTACCAGACATTTAGAAATCAATTGGCACAATGCTTGAACCAAAATTTAGATGCTGGATATAAATAATGCACAATATGCATGTACTTCCTCATTTTCTACCAGTAGAGGGCCCACTAGTTCATTCTTCTATATAGAGTATTGTTTCATTTAGTGTAAGGCTACTTGACACACATTAAGCTGTTTGTGGAGCTCATGATGAAAATCTAAATATTAGCCAAGACAATATGTGAGATTCTGATGTAATTGAAAGCTTTGGATTTAAAAAAAAAAGTAATGTTTATCATATTTAAAAAAAAAAAACACCCAAAGTGATTGTTGTAAATTCATTGTCATTATGTGACTTAACATTATCATCATCTCTGTTGGCTATATTGGTGATATATCGGGCCGAGGGAAGCCAAAATTATCCCACTATGTTGATCATATCTCATATATTAAACTCAAATATAAATGACTCTGAATATCACTGTTTTCTATGTACAAAGTGCTTTTATCAGTGTTTACTTCTTTCAAGAGACAAAAACTTGCAAATAACGCGAAATAGATTCAGACTCGCACATTAATTAAGGCTTCATCACACTCATTCCTGTGGAGCAAACAAAGTATGGAGGGGGCTGCTTTAACAACAACACACACCGAGCTGAAGACCTCTGTCACAAGCACAACATGAGTGGGATGAAACAAAGGGCTTCTCCTTTCAATAATACTGAGTAGTGTTACTTTAAGGCTGAAAGGGAACACTGAAAATGTCCAGCTATGTGACAGCTGTGGAATGCAAGAACTGCACCACTTCCAACTTGGAGTGGCAACCGAAAAATATACATCTGATGCAGTAATCACTGACATGAGCAATTACCCAACTTTGGCCTTTCGCATAACCACAGCGGGCTTCAGCAGAACTGCTTTTCTCTTTTGGCACAAGGTGGGGAGGTTCAGGAATGGACAAACTGAGGTTTCCAGGGCTGCATAATATTTACCTGACAATTACAACAATAATGTTTATCTATTTATTTTATTTTTTTGGCTACTTACTTTCATATAAATATGATTGGTCCTACACGTATAAGCAAAGAACAGACTGGGAACTGATGACACTGAAGCCGAAGCGCTGTATGTGACTCAAGGGTTCCTCTGAACCACTGTGTTCGTATTGCAGTGCTTTATACTGCTGCTAATCACTGTGTGATCTGAAGTCTACAGCTTGCCCTCATGTGTGAGTGAAAAACAGAACTATATTAAATTGTAGCAAGACATCATTTGTTGTTGATGTCCTAAATTTCTGTGTGTACAGCACGTCTGCCCCTTAACTCTGTGACATACACAGACCAGATCTTACAGAATACAGGAAAATAGGGTTTTCCGTTCTGTTTATAATGGCCAAAAAGGACACCCTGAGGCTGTTCAGGCCCGGTGTCAACACGTGTCTGGAGTGATCTGATCACATGTGGACAACTCTAAGAACAGTACATGTTTATGAACGTCTGTTTCAACTAACCATGCAGCCCTTAAGCAATATCCTCAGACTCCCTTACTAATAGCATAATTTCAAGAATTGTTGCGTGAGGAGTAACTTTGTGAAACGGCTTTTGGAAATTCTAAATCACTGGTGCCTGGTGGCATTAAATAACATACGTCAAGATGTTTCTTCAACTTATTTTACCATTTACACCAAATGTATTAAAGAACATGACATATTGATGGTAAACATATCAAAACTAAATTAATAAATTATACTTCTTTGTCATCTATAGAGTAAGTCCCCAGACCCCCTTAAAAAATGCTCAATTTTGAAACTTGTTACCTTAGGAGAAACTTTGTGAAATGCTGTCTGTAATAAATTATTATCTACCGGGCCTACTTGTTAATTCGGTAAAGGTTATCCATGAAGATATTTCCTTTGTGTGAAAAACGTTGTATCCATTTGTTTCAGTCCTTTAGGTGTAAATTTGCATACAGAAAGTGGAAGTGATATCCAACTACAAGAGGTCACTTGAGACGCATGTCGAGACGCAATTAATGCCAGGTGTGAATTGACGGGGCTTGGAGCAGTCCACTTGTGATCGGATCACTCAGGGCGGATAGTGAAACCAAATGTGAACAGCCTCTCTGGAATTCATCTGGACAAGTGAGCAGTGCATCACAGCTAAAAAAGGACTTAATAAGACGTAAAAATAACCGAATCTGCCTGTAAAACATGGATGGATGTTTACTACTGTAAACAGTTAGCAGCCTCCAAAATTTGAAAACACTAAAATCTTAGTACCAGTGGAGAAATTCCTAAACATACAGTAAAATACTGCATCTATCCTTCATCTCTTATTATAATGAACTTTTGTGCCTCGACTGGTTTGTTCAAATGACTGATATGAAATGATATTCAAAGATCCTGGGGTCTCCAGTCTACTATCCAGTGATCATAAAACTGGCTAAATTTAAATTAAATGTTTATTTTCCTATGTCATTTTTAAAGGAGATCATTTGATCGAGCACTGTCACAGATTTAACTGATTCTCTACAACACATCCGCTCTGTACAGTTGAATGACTCTGATATTAATATTTGACAGCTATTAATAATGCATTGCTCTAAATAGCAACACATTTCAATCTTAGTGTCAGCAGCTCAAGCACAGCGTGTCGTCGGCTGCTAACCGTGAGCATGTACTATACTGTATAGATTTAGTTTATCTGGTATAGAAGGTTCTATACATACTCTGTGGGAGTGTTAAAAACAAAACCTGACCGTAATGTTTCTGTAATGCAAATGCAGTTATTTTGTCTTCACATCTTCTAGTCCTATGTGCCTTACAAGCATTCATACTGTCTGATTTCTTTTGTAAGCCACAGGAAGACTAGGAGAGCAAAAGCTGTGCCAGTGCTGGTCTCAGTGCTGGGGACATTGTCCCTCCTCCAAATCTAACTAACAAGCTCACATCCCCCCAGCCCGGGTGTAGGGGAGCTCTAGACTGAGTCGTCTGCAGTAGGCACTTTTTCAAGTTTCAGTCACAGGGCTTCTCTCCAGGACCTGAGAGACCACAGAGCCCCTGGAGAGGAGATTTGACCTTGCTGAACACAATCCCGTACACGCTCTCTAGATTGCTTGCTTTCCAAGTAAAGGGAAATGTTGCTGACATGTTTAAACACATGAGGTATCCCATTTCAAGTCAGGCTTGTTCTGCTCTATAATAGCCTGCCATCCTTTTCCCCACATCGTGTTATGAAATGGGATCTTGGTCGCCCGTTTCTAGGACACTCAGACCACACACAGAAACCCTCTTACACCTCTCATTAATGGAGCAGCATCACGTAGTGACTATCAATGTCCCACAGGTTCGTCTGAATGGCAACTTGAGTTGGAATATCTCAGATGTATGAGAAAAATCTCCTCTTCTTCTCTGGAATGGCACGGTCACAGAATTGCAGCCACATGGCACTGTGCTCCGCCCCCCTCTAGAGCGCGGTATCGTAGACTTCCTGCTGTAGGATGGGAACTGGGCCAGGACATGGGACCAGGTTGGAGGCAAATGCAGGGGGGTGAGGATGATCCCACACGGGGTCTTTTAAGGAAGGGGGTATGGATGGCAAGGGGGGGACTGAGACCAGAGTGTTCTGGCCCCTTAGCTGCTCCCTGACTTCCTGCTCCAGACTAGGAGGCACAATGAGCTGGTCCTCGGGGTCCTGCTGTGCTGGAGCAGTGAAATAGCCAGACTTCTTCTTCGGAGCCTCCAGGGCCACCTCAATGAGATTATGGCTGTCCTCCGGGGCAACCACAGAGCCATTGGACAGCTTCTTCCCAAACAGGCTGGATGTGGACGGAGACTTCTTCAGGTCAGCAATCTCTCTCCCACATACAGCCAGCAGGCAGCCGTTTGTAGCTGAAACCACCACGCTGTTCTGTCTGCGCATTTTGCCATTGGGATAGTCAGAGCCTCGCTTTTCAAGGTCCAAGTCTTTGGGGCTGTCAGGGGCCCCTGACCGAAGCTGGAAAGCACAGCAGTGAATGTCTACCTCAACTTCTAACTTACTGCCATTGGAGATAACACCCTCAAGCGGGGCTTCGTCATCGCTGTCCAATCCGTTGTCAGACTGGTTACTGGAGAACGTAGCACTGGAGGGCTGCCGCTGGAACAGGCCTGGGTGGGTTCCTGCCCCGGCTGACCCTGGCACCATGATCCCACACAGTGTAGTAGCAGGGTGTAAGCTGCAGCGTCTCTCTGGGCGGGACGCAGGACCAGAGGACGGGTGCTCGTCTGAAGCGGTGGACCCAGCCTCGCTGCCCACCTCTGAAGCCGATGTTTCACTGTTGAACTCAGAAACAATACCGCTGCTGGATGACAGGGTGGCTGGGTCAGTAGGCCCGGGAGTCACGGACACAGGCACCACGGCTGTAGGGGGACCCCTTGGTTCAGCAGTGGGGACCGGTGGCTCACAGGTGCAGCTGTCCTCACTGATATTTAACGACACCACCACAGCCTCAATGTTGTCCTTGCAACCATAACTCTGGGCGAGAGAACACAGCTTCTTGGCAGCAGCGCGAGGATCCCGCACGGTCTGCACAGTGCACACAGCCTCCTGGTAGGAGACTCGTTCAAACAGCGCTCGATTCCCTAGGATCAAGAACTCATCCTGGGAACAGAGAGGCTCGGTGTGCACCCATGGCTTGGGAAGCACCCAGGGAGACAGATAAGAGCAACCCAGCAGGCGAGAGCAGCATGTCACTCCACTCACTTTGTTGTCCTGTAAAACAGAGGTGCCATTATAATTGTGGATGAGTGTATAGCTTCATAATACACGGACCTCTGAACATGAAGACTAGATCAAAAGTTCTACATAATGGCTCAAGTTTAAAAACAAAAACCCAACATACAGAGAACCAGTGCATTACCTCGGTAATAATGGCTTTACAGAGCTTCACTCTCTCCATCTCCTCAGTGCAGTTCTCCAAGCTGTAAACCTTAGAGAGAGCTACAGGTCGGCCATCCCGGCACAACACCGCCTGGCAGGTGCCCACATTGGCCACAGTGAGGCTGAAGATGCCTCCTGGATCTGAAGGCTCATGGTGAATGTAACACAGCAAGGCAGAAGCACCCAGTTTCTGGCCAGCCATACCCAGTTTCCTGTCCCAGAAAACACAAACAAAGCTGCAGACAAAATGCTGACAAACTCACTTGTTGCAGCCTACAAATCTGCACTAGGAGTGTGTTACAAAAGGAGGACATAAGAAAGACTAACATTTCAAAAATCAGTTCTACCTGTGTGAGGTGATGAAGGTGTTGCACATATACACGTTGTCAACACTGGAGTGCTGCAGCTCCTCGCACAGCACATCTCCCATGGTGCACTGCAGCAGCCGCGGCACTTCCTCGTTGCGGTCTCCGTCAAAGATTCCATAACATGCCTCCACACTGTCGCCAAAGCGGTCCACAGCCAGCACAGACACACACAACCTGTCCCCAACAATAGACCCGCGTTAACAAACAGATGAGCGAGTGCTTCTGATACTGTACAGAGGTTGTCCCAGGTCAGGGGAATCAATAAAGGGTTGCAGCTGATAAAAGACACAACTGTGACGCCCAATTTTGTTTGGTCATATTGCAGTACACATTTTGAATACCTAAACTAGATTGGTTTACACAGTGAGCATTTGTGTTGGAATTTAATCTATTTGTATACGACAATGAGGATAGAAACACTGTCCGTATTTGTAAATTAAGCTCTTCACAAACGACCAAAAAAACACACAGAGACACAGATCAGTACTCACTTGTTCCTCTGGCCGCTCATTTCAGAGTAACCATGGTTCCATGGAGTGGAGGCGCTCAGTGAGTCTCCTGCTGTCATAGTAGACTTCTGGTCTAATTTCAAGGTGGTGATGTGACTAAAAACAGGGGAAGAAATGGCAGAAGGTGTTATAAGTGAAGGTATACTAGATACATGCACCAAGAAAAATGTAATATCCACATTTATATCATATTCATATATGTTTCATATATTCCTTCATATAGAATCTAAAACCAAGATGTCCATGCTTATTTTTAATGTCAGACAAATGTCAGTGAGTTGCCTATAACTGTTCTAAACTCAGTCTTTGTTTTGTGACTCACCTGAAGAGGTTGAGGGTTTTGTGTTCCAGCATCAGGCTGCTGTTTCCTGTCAGGTCGAGCTCTTGCAGTGTGGCAGGCAGCGAGTCAGGCAGCTGGATCTCAGTCAGCTCATTACAGCTTAGATCTACAAGCTACGAATGTACAGAACACAAATGAGCTGACATGGGCTGAATAAAAATCATACGCAGACAGGTCGGGCAAAGAAAACCAGAACAGGTCTGACCTTGATCTCAGGCAGGCTGAGGATCTCTGGGAAGACAGTGATGTGGTTGGAGTGTGCTATGAGGGTGTGCAGTCTCTTACAGCTGGACACGGTCGAAGGGATGGTCTTCAGCTTGTTGCCACTTAGATTTAGCTCCTCCAGCTGTTCCAGCTTACTCAGCTTACTAAAGACACACACAAAGACTGTTTACATTATAAATATTCTAGGATGTATGGCACAGTAAATAGCCTCTTCAATAATGGTTCTTAATTATAGGAATATATTGTCAAAAACGGGCATTATGTTATCGCAGGGGATTATGGAAGGTAGAAACAAATTTACAGAAAATATGTTGAAGCTCAACTGATACAATAAAACATATGATGAGAGAGGATAAAAGATAAACAGAAACAGTACAGTGACTGGGACAAAACAATAAAACATGTTCATTGTCAAGGGCACACTATAAAAGTGGAGTTAAAATGTCAGTGACAAGGTAAACACACCTGGCAGGAAAGGAGAGCAACTGGTTGTAGGCGATATGAAGGACCCGCAGGTTCTGGTGTCCAACCAACAGAGCACCGCAGTTCTCATTCAGGCTGTTCCCCGTCAGGTAGAGCTCCTGGAGTGTGCTGAGGCTCTCCTCTGATAGGCTGCTGGGGGGAATGCTTTCCAGGGCATTGGCTGACACATTTAAGTATTTCAGGCTGTGAGGGAAGACGAATAAAAACAAGAGATGCACTAATTTAAGTGTTTGCTGTGTTTCTGCCCACAGTCACAGTCAGGATTGCCTCCAGCGAGCGTATGCTACCAGGGCTGTCTCATTTACAGTGGGTTTGGAGGGGTTGGAAGTAACAAATTTAAAATCCGATGGAAGAGTTGCCTGAGCAGAGGCATCACTGTAATGTGTGATATTCATGTCCAAAATACTCATCAGAGTTTATTAGACTCCGTTTTGCCATTGAGCACAAAATAATACAAATAATGCTCATCAATCAAATGCAACTTTCCAGTTTCATACATATGATGCCATTCCCCTCTCCATGACTTTGACCCAATGTAGCAAATATTTTGGGCCAGAAATTTGATGTGAGCAGATGGAAGTTGGCATCAGCTCTGCGGTTAATATGTGGTAGATTCAATCAGGGAAAACTGGCAGCTCTAAATTATTACAAAATGTGGGACTGCTGCATCAAAGGTAGTGAGTAATCCAATCTGCGGCTCTTCATTTTTGTTTCCTGTGTTTTTTTCTGTCTGTTTCACAATACTGTTTCACTTTGTTTATATCTGGTGGACCCTGACACCTTTCTAGCTTCAAACTGTGTTCAGGGGACCTTATTTTGCTCTGAGAACAGCTTGTTTATTCAATCATGGAGGAAGCGTATTCTCCAAAACTACATAGTGCCCCTTTAAGGTATTATTTAAAGATACTGATGCAAAAGTCTTATTGATAACACTGTTATGTAGACAAATCATTAAAAAAAAAAAATTCTCTGTGTAAGGATTCAGCTTAAACTATAAAGTTGTTGGCATCCTGTGGTATCTTGTTTTTCATCAGCGATCAAGAGTCTTGTGTTGCCAGTTTATGGAGAAAACATAAAAATGGCTGAGTGTACATTAAGCGCTCGCCTTCACTCCAGTACCCTGACCAAGTGCTCTGCAACAAAACGAAGTGCAGGACCAGTGTGCACATTGGTTCAGCTTCTGCTCTTTGGAGTCAGCTGAAAGAGTTCCGGGAGATCTGTTGCTATGAAAACAAGTGACAAAAGATCTTGCCACATATCTGCTATTTTTATAACATTACATTACTTTGTCTTTGTCCTATAAATCTGTTTAAAGTGCTTCATGATTATGACTCAGAGCATGCAAAAATGACAACTCCCAATTTACATATCAGTAAGCAAAAAGTATTTCCAGTTAAGATGGTATGACAAAAGTAGTCCATAGCAGCATGATCAATATTACATTATTCTAACAACAGTCATGGCTACAGTATTGGCAGTATTATAGCAATGCAATGTGCAAGTATGTATGTAAAAGCCACCTATTAGGCACAGAATAACGGACATACAGTGATGCGAGTGCAGGGATAAATGGTGATAGTTGAGGTTTGGGTTAAACGTTCATAGTTTTTAGTTTTCCTCTCATTGTATTGAAAAGAGTTCATTTAAACACAGACTGTTAATTGTGCATTGCTCAACATACTGTTGATCCTGCACAGAGAGGACTGACAGTAATTTAAGCCCCAGTGGTTCTTACGTAATTGGTGCTGTTAAGTCATTTCTGTCATATATTGAACAGTAATAAAGCCCGTCCTTGTGACCCTTGACGGAACCTTGTCACGCTATTGTTTTAAAACGGAGTCAGCCATTATAAAAGTAAAAGGCTGTCGACATCTCACCAGCCTCAGGGCTTTTTAGAACTGACTGTCTACACGGATATGAATATGTGCCTCTATATCCATAGATATATTTGTAACTGCTCCCCCTTGCAAGCTGTGCAGCTCTCAGACAACATATCAGGAAGCCCATCATGCACAGAGAAGTCACTGCCATTACGTCTCAGCATTAGAGACGGTAAAGTACATTAGGGCATTTGAACTGCTAATGGGTGTTAAGTGATTTACCACGCAGGAAATAGGAGGGCAAATGAAGCTCCAGTTACGGTCTGGAATGCACCATTGATCTTGAACACAATCATCCCCCAAAACTGTGATGAGCTGTGATAGAATGACTCTCAACTTCCACCAAACAAGGAACACGCTTCAGGTAAACGTTTCAAAGCAGCTGCTAAAAGAATCAAGTATTGTCATCAATAGTCTTGAGTACAGAATGGAAAAGGAAGCAGACAGACGTGTAGAGAGAGACTCACTTTAAGGCCTTGTAGAACAGACTCTCAGGGAGCTCAGCTAGCTTGTTGTGCTGGAGGTCTAGGGCTTCCAGAGGGATGTGGTCAAGTAGGTCAGGCACTCTCTGCAAACGATTGTTCCCCGCCAGCAGCTTTCTCAAGCTCAAGCTGTTGAGCAGTCTGTCGGAGGCCAGAAGAGACATTAGAGAGCCAGATTAGGAACAAGAAAAAAAAGAACAGGCCAACAAAGAGGAAAAGAACCAAAGAGCATCATCTCCCTGCGCAGACTTAACTACTCGTGAAAGGGGAAGGATTGTCAGAAATGGCAACCCATGCTAACTAATCCATCAATGACCTTTTCAGCTTGGCTGCCTAAACAGACCAACACAGCAGCTTTTCATTCTCTCCTGAAACCATCACACAAGTCATGAGAGGGTACAGTGGGGAGAGGAATATTATCTCATTTGCAAAAGCTTTGCTGATGTCTCATTCAAATGCAAATGCCTGTGTTGAGTGTGGAAAGCTGGCAGCGAATGACGGTAAGCACTATAGGACGGCATATTTTACAGTTGCAATCAGAAGACACAGATACTGTGTTGAAAAAGTGGCTGATTCCAGCTGTTATCTGTGCTTTGTCCTTACCTTGGTTCCACTACCTTGTTAATTCTTAAAATGGATATTGAGGAAAATAATGTGACAGGTCATCTGCTAATTCTGAACAGCACATCCATGTCTTTATTACAGGTTGAACACAATTCAAATTATGCAACACAAAAGATTACCGTTTCAGCAGCAAAGGTTCAGGATTAGTGTCAGAATAAGGTCAGTAACCTGGAAGGAAGCTCAGACAGTAGGTTGTGCGTGAGGTCCAGCATCTCAATTTTTCTGCAGTCACACACCCAGTCCGGAAGGTAATCCAAAAGGTTCCTGTCTCAACACACACACAGTCACACACATGGAAAGACACACACACACACACACACACACGCACGCACACACACACACACACACACACACACATACACACGCGCACGCACGCACACACACACACACACACACACAAACACTCAAACTGAGCAGAGTTGGCATTTTGCCTTGAATAGTACCAATGAGTAAACACTTTCGAAATCGTAGTGAACAGAAGGTCGAACTGATATCCTCCAGGGTTATTTAAGAATGCGAGTGGTCTCTATCTGCATAATAAATAATAACTTATTAAAATAATTACTTTCCACAGTCACTACTCGAGATTCAGTGATGTTTCTTACA
This sequence comes from Sparus aurata, assembly GCF_900880675.1. Lineage (NCBI taxonomy): Eukaryota > Metazoa > Chordata > Actinopteri > Spariformes > Sparidae > Sparus > Sparus aurata. The sequence continues at coordinate 25,900,359 of NC_044190.1, forward strand.
CTGGCAGGTGGTTCAGCAGAATTAACCCCTGACAGACCGTGACGTTTACTGCATAATTAAGTCTACAGCCTGAATAACAAACATAGCGTAAAATGTCATTTAAGGACTTTTTCAAATTTTCATATCTTCTGCTGATGCAGCCTAAAAGGTAGACAAGTATCTACCGAAGTTTTAGGGTGTCTCTCATTTGTTTAGAACATCTGCCTTGTTGATAGTTGCTTAGTTCATATTGCAGGTAGGCTTTGAGCTGCCATTAGCCTTTGGCATTATGACAAATAAATCCAAATTGATGGTTCTAATTTTTGTGAAATCTGTGCAAACCCTTTGTAATCGCTGGAGAAAGAAACCGAAAAAAATAGAGCAGCTCACAAGAAGAAATGTTGTCTACACACCATTTTGATCTGGAGACAACAACCTGATAAACTTTCTGAGTGTAGTCTTTAATGTAGTTGTGTATTAACTGTCCAATTCACTATTAAAACCACACCTTTATTAGGCTCTGTGCTTAACTAGATTAATAAACACAAAGATGAGGATACTATTTTTAGACCTCAGAGCCTCTGTTCAAGAATCTGTGAACACGCGGACCCTAGCCACTTCTTATTCCCAGCCAGAACTCACTGTGATAGGTCCATGTGTGTCAGCTGGTTAGGGACTGGATAGATGTTGACGGTTGTGAGGCCTGTGGGCAGAGAAAAGCAGCAATCAGCAGCTAAACATCTGGACCGTCATATGTGCGTTCATAAAATGAATGGGGAGGAGGGCCTGAACCTACAGACAAACAGCCAGTAAGGCAGTAATAGCAGCTAGCTGACACTTTGTTTGACTCACGGTTGCTGCTGGCATGAAGCATGCGCAGTGTGAAACCGCTGAGTGTGAGTGTCCCCATCTGGTTGCGCTGGCAGTGCAGAGTCTCCAGGTTACTGATGGAGCTCAGGTCCAGTGAGTCCAAGCAATTGTCACGTAAGTCCAGCTGCGTCACCTGGCTCACCGCCTCTAGGTTATCACTTTTCACCCAGCGCAGCCCATTCAACCTGCAAGAGAGGAAATATCACTGGTTATTATATCTGCTGGAGCAGAGGGGGAAAGTCTTGTATGAAGGAAACCTTCCAACTAGGACAATTTGTTTGCACAGAGAGCTTGAACACAGAAGGTTTTTTTTTTGGTTGAACAAATGCTCAATTGTAATCACACAAAATAGACAGACATGAAACTTTATAGATACTTCTACCGTAATAATAGGAGCAAATTTGTGTCCTCAGTAAGAGTAATAAGAAGAAGAATTAACAAATACAATAGCACTCTTTTTGGGCAATCAGTGTGAATTTGTCAGTGATGGATTAAATAAATTTCATACAATCTATACAATTCCTATGTTTCATAAAAGACTAAGACAAAACAAAAAGCATTATCCCATTTAGTGAATGGTTAACAGAGATGATCAATTATGAATAGGTGATCTTTAAAGTTAACAACAAACAGGATGTGTTTTGGAAAATTTGGAGGCCCTACGTGAACAGTGCTGACTGACTAACTAGGATGAAGGGGACAGTGTCATAATACTGTATGAGTGATTGAGATGGATGGATGTTGAGGATGCTTATCTGTGTCTACTTTTTTTTCTTTACTTTGTATTGTGTTATTTTTATAATTTTTGTAATTTTCTATTAATTTTTTTAATTACTTTTTTTTTTATATGTATCTTCGTATCTTCAGATGTCTGTGTTGTTGTAAATATTAAATGCAAAAAGGCATAAAAAGTGAATTACAAAAAAAAAAAATCTGACAACGTCGACCGTGATATTGTGTTTGCAGGCTGACACAGTGGGACCACTCCACTGTCTCTGCTTTTGATTCACTGGGTACGGCTTCTCTTACCTTTTCATCAGACTCATCTATATTTAGCATCCTACCTTTGAAAACAACATCCCGGTGGACAAGAAATGTAGAGAGATTCTGACTTCATGAGATATCCAGACTCCCCCTGATCCCTTCCATCCTGTTAACAAACAGCAACTCCTCTTTTATGAGAGAGTCATCAACCCGCTCATCCACTGCAGATGCACCTTGGCCTTATGAATAAAGATAGCCAAACCACAACTTAGAACCCAAGGTTGAATTATTAGCCGGTGGTGGGTGGAGCACGGTTTGCTGGTTTAATCATAGTAGAAAAATCAATAAGTCGAGCTTCCTCGTCCCTTATTTACCCACCACAGAGGTCCCCATGTGCGAGACACTTAGCCCCCAGCTGTTCCCGTGGAGCTGCTGAGAGGCCAACAAATGCATATGACTATAACTCTCAGCAGCTCCCAGGTGTACGTGTAGGTGTGAAACAGGGCAGTGCACAAAAAAAAAAAATATGTGTGCTCAGCAAACCTGGGGTCTATAAATAAATGTTTGATAAGAAGGTGAAGTTCAGACTCGTGTTTGTGTCGGGATGTTTGCTTTTCTGTCAAAGCCAGAGGAGGAATTAAAATACAGAAAAAACTTTATAGATGGATTGTAGCACAGGTATTTTACTCACCTGCCTTCACATTAACTGAATGATCGAGAGTGTTTAGGGGATGGGGGCCTTTACATTACATATGACATATTGATCCAAGGAGACAGAAGAGAGGAAAGAGACTAAAGAAGTGAAGAGAGCTGTTTACCCCCTGACCGGCTTCTTACCGCAGGTCGATGTTTTTCAGGTGGCTCATTTTAGCCAGAGAACCTAACTCCAGACTCTCCACTCTGTTCCCAGCCATGGCGAGCTTGTCCACTGCGCTCAGTCTCTCCAGCACATCAGGGATGTGACAGAAATTGTTGAAGGAGAGCCCCAGGCTGTTGAGCTGGGACAGGCCACCCAGCTCTTCAGGCAGGGAGCTGAGGTGGTTTCCATCCAACGACAGAGTCTGCAGGCTACAAGATGGAGAGGAGGAGACAGTCATCTTTTGTTTTGTTTTTTTACTTCAAAGAGTAGTCTAAATGTCTGCTTGTAGATATAAAGCCCTTGTTTACTGGGCAACATCCTACATGAAGCAGGTACACAGGGGGAAAACTGTCTGATTTAGCTTCTTAATCGGATCGCATAACATAATATTTAACTTTAAACATTTCACTGACTCCATTAAAACCTCATTCCAGATTGTATGAGAACATTAATTATGTGTGAAATGGCCTAAAACTTTTTTTTTTAACAAAACAAATTAAGAAAATCCAAAATTCAATGACCACAAACAGGAAAACATCACATTTCAGAAAACATATGAACAAGACTGAAAACCTGATATCACATAAATTAAATTATTCTCTTTCTTATTCCTGATTAAATATTGATGTAAAGGCTTTCAGCTGAAGAAAAACAGGGAGACATGTTGCTTTTTCAGAACAGTTTCATTTGTAATTCTCCACATCACAAATGACAATTTGCCTCATGGGGCTGTACAGACTGTATAGAACACAACACTCTCCGTTCTCAGCCCTTTGATTTGGATAAAGAAAAACTCCCCAAAAAAACTCCAAACCAAAAAAAAAAAATAAATGGAAGAAACTAGGAATTAACAATATGGTTTTGTCAGGGATGAAACAATAACAATTATTAGTAATCAACAGGTGGCCGATATTTGGAAGGGATATACACTAATGAATGCTTATCTAAGTGTCAACATTTGGAATAAGCAGTGATCGAAAGTAACTTAGTACAATTCACTCAACTACTTTACTTGTGTACAATATTGAGGTACATTTATTTGATATACTAGTTACTAGTTACTTTGCAGAGAGGAAGCTGCATCAGGGCCAAAGTACAGCATTTTGAAAGGTATTTATTTTAGCACAGTCTATACAAATTATAATGACAAATAACAGATGTAACATATTCATCGTAAAACATATGCAACATAATTAAAAATATGTTTATTTGCCATTTTTTTCCACCGTGGCTTGTTTGTGACTATATCAATTGTTTAGTTTTTTTTATACTCTCATAGATATGAAATGTTGTCATATTTATGTTTTTACATGTGACCTAAATACAAATTTGTGCATGACTGTGTGTGCTTTTAATGTGCTGCCTAATGATGCATATTGTAACTTGTGCATCCGTGTGTAATGTACTGTATGTACAAATGTACAGCACACTGTATTTGTGACACTTTGTCTTACCTTTGAAGGTTGCCTATCTGTACAGGGACGGTCTGGAGACTATTACAGGAGAGGTTGAGCTCGGTCAGGGTGAGGATCTCACACACACATTCAGGGAACACACCCAGACGGTTGTGACACAAGTTCAGGCTCTTTAGCTGAGAAAACCTGAAGAAAGACAGAACAAAATGTAAAACCTTTAAGAAAACAGCAAAAACACAACAATCTCATCTATGCATTTGCACCATGAGTTTGCAAAAACTAATCTCAAAGGTCTGAAAGTATCTGCTTATGTCTGCATCCAGTGTCTGATGTCACTTAATAAGGATTTAGCACTGTTCCAGTACCAGAGAAAGGGTATATACAAAACTGAGATGTAAGAAAGAGCAGTGAGAAAACAGGAAGATTCCCTGAAACAGACGCGCTCCAGCATATTTAGCTGACCTGCTACCGTGGTCCACATTTTCAGTGCACTGTCACGTCTGCAGAGCTATTTGTTGTGCCTCGGGAGAATGCAGCGGACAAGGGACGTGGATAAAAAGAAAGATATATGGTACAACTATCAGCTGAGACTCAACACCATTTGTGGAAATCCAGGGTGAACGCTGTGGAAATTAGATACTGTCGATTCATTCCCCACAAGTTCACTGTGGGAGTTTTGTGATGTTATTTGTGCTTCAGCCATGCACCATGTTATTAAGACGACTTTGAAAGCAGCTGGAAAAAGTCAGTCAGTGGCTCGGCGGGCAGGAAAGGACAGTGTTCACATCGACAAAGTATGCAAATCACCCACACTGGTAGCGTAGTGTTACCAGTGCATGACGCTACTGGGTTTAGATCAGCCGGTCACACATGTGATGAAGACAAACTGTATCTACTAATGTGTGTGTGTTTGTGGATGTCTGTATTTGTCTCCGCTAGCTGATATACTGCATGTGTTTGTGTATACATTTGTAATGTATGTCCCAGAGACTGGCCATGATGAATGAAATGGCGCCATGCGGTTGCAAAGCCACGTCTTCCATTTTAACGTCACCTCCCTCTCATTCCCTCGGGTCCTGTGAGCGGTGGAGGTGACTGCCATGAGTCACAAAACTGGTCACAGTACAGACCATTTCCTTTTATTCATGCACGCTCCCTCTAAATACACAAACAAAAAGAAGGCCGAACAAGATGCTCACATTTAAATCATCTTCTTAGCAAGTAGCCAGTTATAACAGTACACACATCCAGCCGACCAGTAACGTTGGAGGTATAAAACAGGAACCAAAAGGGTTCCAGATGATTATTGCTTTAATAGCAATGCATCTACCCATTAATTTTGCTTGTTTAAATATGCTAAGTTTCCATCGACAAGGTGTACATGAAGCTAAATACCTGTCCTATTTCATGATTGACACGCAGGTGGAACCCACACACCTCACATAAGAAGTGAAACTTAGCACATTAAACACATTAACATCAAGAGATTTACACAAATGTGAAGTATTTCACAGGACACAGGAACAGCTGAGTAGCTGAAAGGTTGGTGATTATATCTGTGAAACATGCTGCACTTTCACTGAAGCACTCGTCAGGAGCTCAAGAGTGCATTGTTATATTATCAGCGCAGGAAATGCAACGGTAAATATGCAGGGACTGAAAAAAATATCATCATATGTCCTGAGAAATTATTGCTGAAAAGCATGAGATAAAAGAGTGCAAATTAGGAACGCTGGTGAGCTGTCACCAAGCAAATTGTAGCCCTTTTCATAAGTGCATTTTGTCACATAACTATAACAGCAATTTAAATTTGTCTCTGTGTGAGGTCCTAAGGTCCCTCGTCACTTTTACACAATCAACCAACAAAGCCTGCATATTTGGCCTCCAAATAAAGGTTACAATATCATAAAAAGCATAATGTTCCACCTCTAAGCTCATATCTTCGAAGCTGGGTCAATCTTCATACTTTCACTGTTAATGAACTAATGTGTGTGGGATGTGGAGGGTATAAACACTGTAACCTCAGTTATTGCCTGAGTGTCCATTCCCAAAATCCGGAAAAGAAAAAAACCTTTAGCCAAAGCATATTTCAGCCAAAGGGGCACGATCCTGGTCTCATGTGTCCGTCTGTTAGCAAATGTGCAACTATTCCGTTTAAGGATGTGCGATTACCTGGGGAGGTTGAGCAGGCCTCCAGGTCCCTGCAGGCTCATGAAGTTGTGTCGCAGGTTGAGATGTGTGATGTCCTGACTGTAAAAGAGATATTCAGGCACCGCTTCTAGACTGTAGCAGGACAGGTCCACCAGGCTGACTGTCTGAGAGACCACCTGCAAAGACAACACACCCACACACACACAGAGACACAAAAAGTTAAGAAAAGAAACTCCAAGTGCTTACAGTGAGTAATAATATTATCTGTTTGCGATGTCAGCATAACATCTTCTATATCACAACATGTGGCTCATAGCAAAACTGAAACTAGACTGTGTGCATGTCCAGTCATTCCCTGAGCTGCCTGCTGCTGCAGTGCAGTACACATTGTCTTGTGATCCGAGGAGTATTACCACAGTCAGGCATCAAATCCCGCAACACCTCAAGCATTGTTGTCAACTCCAACCTTACAATACCCCACAGCACAACACCTTCAACACCCAACAACACAAGCAGAAATGTTTAAGTATGAGGTATTAAAGTTGTTTTTTATGTTGGCGCATCATCCGATATAGAAACATTGTGGGTTTAACCATTGTTGGAAACTTTTGGGATAACTCCAGTACACGACTCAATAAAAACATACAACAAATGTCTTTCGGAAATGTTACGTGCTATATTTTTAGGTAAGCGGGGACAGTGGACAGAGCCAGCAACTATATTGGCCTCAGATTACGCAAGCAGCCAGCTGCCTTGCCAAGACATTACTTCAGACAGACAATGCCCCAGTTTCCAGCTCATTGAAGTTCATCTTCCAGGGAAGCACAGTCGTCATTAATTAAGAGAGTAAGAGAGTAACTCCTTAATATGAGGCAGCTACAGTCAGGCCTTAGCAAACTTGTGTACACCTATTTAAAACTAATACAATCCAATACAACAGATATAAATCCTGCCCTCAGGAGGGTTATGATGTTTGGTCTTTGTTGAAATTGTCTCAGAGACGTGTTGATGTCCTGCCTTTGTCTCAGATAAAGTATCCCCTCAGGCTAACGGATTGAAAGTGAGGCGCACATTCTCCTCACACGTGGCAGAATTAAAGTGTGTGAGTGTTCAGGAGTGTGTAACTGCATCTACACGTGTGCTTGTTTCAGAATAGTTCAAACCTCTCTGTTACAGTAAAGTAACACAGCTTCGCCTCACATTTTTCTCGTACAAAATGCAGCTGCACAGACCCTCCACCATCTCCGAGATGATTGTTTACAGGCCAGTGCAGAGCTCGTCCCGTCCAGTCTGAGGACAGTCTCCTCCATTAACTACAGGGCTGCGCACTGTGCAGCAACCCAGAAAATGGGACGGCTGCTCAGCAGAGCGTGACATCACGTCACTGCCTTTAGAGACGACAAACACAAAACTGCTCATCTCCCGCAAAAACTACTCATCCGACAGGCACTTAAAAAAGCGCCTCCTCTTTAAAAAGAGTAACTAAGTGATGTGAGTGTGGGACGATGGACACAGATTGACAAAGAAGAATTAAAAAGAGCAAGAAAGAAAAATAGAAAAGATTTGGGGGTTTTTTCCCAATGATTTTCATGGTAATTGTATCACATTGCGACTGAAACAATGTGTTTGATGAAGACAAAATGAAGAAGAGACAGCCTAATAAAACCTCATAGCATGAATGGAAGTTCAGTGATTTTCGCCAGTTACTGGTCCTCTCAGTCCTCGATCAGTAAGTCGCTACACATTCACTCATACATGAAATCAGATCATTTCCTTCAGAGCTGAGAAACAAGGACGCTCTGCTTCTGCGTGGTTAACAAACTTGTCCAACTAGCACAGCTAAATTTATTCCATCGCTCAGCCTTCTTGGTTGCCTTCTGATGTGTATCACCATCAACATCATATTAACAATCCTAAAGCGATGCGTTTACACCACAGTTTAAAAACACACAGAATATCTGGTTGCTTATGGAATTTCCGTAGGAATATCTAGTTCCAGTGAGGCAGCACATGATTGATTGAAATCTAATGATGCCACCGACAGGAACATTAACAGGACGGTGACGCAGCTCAGCCCCCTCTGTGCAGCTCCTGACTTTTTAAAAACTAAGCAGGGTTTTTTTATTCTGGTGTGATGGTTACTGAATGATGAGTTACACAATAGATATTCTTCACTGATTTAATTAACCACACACACAATTTCAGCTGATGCTTAATCACAGCTACGCTTTTAATGCAATCACATCAAATTGTTGCTAGAAAGGGGCTTGTCAACGTCATCTATGTTCTCGTAAACTCCATCTCCCCAAAAATCACAGCCAGTGTTTGCAAAAAGGGAACATGTGGCGAAAAATAAAGCTTAATTTATTTCACATAATAGCTTTTTTCTTATTGCATAATTACATAAAACCATAAATAGCATATTTACACAGCAGTCATGAGCCACTTTTCCGTTGGTTTTGCAGTGACTGTCATCTGTCAAACATATTCTCTGAGTATTATATATAAAAATGTATATTTCCTTGCATTTGTGATAAACTGTATGAACTGCTTCATAAAAGAAATAAAAATATGTAACATAATGAGTGTCAAAACTCATCTACAGCAACAAGTTTCACACATTCTTACATCCTATTACTACAAATTCTGCCGTGCTGCTCTATGATGTATCTCTACACTCCAGCGTTCAGTCCGATCCTGCAAACTCATGTTGCAGTCTCTCTCTCTCTCTCTCTCTCTCTCTCCACACACTCTTGGGATTTATGCACTGTAGCATAAACACTGGCCCAAATCCACCAAAAACCTTCATCAGTCTTCATCCCCAGTCTCCATAGAAACCTCTCATCTAAGTCTCAGCCTAAATACAGTGCACTAACAGGCCACTCTAACCCAGTAATCCATACCACCGTGGTAGAGAGAGATCCTGGACTTAGCATGAATCTGCAACTAATTGGATTTGCTTTTTTTCGCTTTTTTTTTTTTTTTTTTTTATCTGTTGGCTTTCTCCTTCTATGGCTAATTGTATGCTGGCTCTGCCTCGGTGGAGGCTCTCACAGAGGCTTGTTCGGCTCCAGGAAGGAGCTGCTGCGACACAATAGCCATTAATTAGGATATTAGAGACGAAGCAGGCTGAGCAGAACAGAAACAATGAATATTTCTTTGAAGAACAGCTGTGAAGACCTGGCGAGAGTTTCTCTGAAATACACAAAGCATATAACACAAATGGTAAAAATGTGCTTAGTCATTGTCCATCGACTAATCCACAGCAACTCGTGCAACAATGAATTTTACTGCTGAGGGCCTGAGAACTTAATAGAAGTGCCCTCTAATAGAAGTTAAACAGATGAAGTGTGTGAATAGAGGTATGGTGTTCAATCAAAGTCAGACACCGCTGAGAGTCTGCCTCTGTGGAGCCAATCAGACGTACCCAGACAGGCCGCTTCTGATTGGACGGCTCAACAGGCAGACGGCAACTGTAGTCCTAACGTCCTATCTCTGATTTAAGCACAAGGCCAGGGGGGACAAACTGCCGCTGAGAGAAAACACACTGGCATGCACACTAGCACACACTCACACACGTCGCTTGCTTACTTTAGATGCCTGCCGATGCCATCGCTGGTAGTCCGCAAGTGTGTCAAAGTTGACAAAATATGTCTGGGCCTGCGATCCGGCTGAGCTGAACATCAGACAGTGTTGCCTCCGCTTCACCTCCTCCACCTGGATATAAAGACAGCGCACAGTTACTGTGAGGAAGAGCAATCACATACGATGATAGATAATGATTATCATACATAGTCATTACTGTAGTCGTATTGGTAAAAGAATGACTCGATTTCTAAGTAGCTGCTGTATTGCCTAGTTCGCAAAGATTTCTATAGGTTCATTTCAGTCTACTTTTAGCAAAGAATTTTATATGCTTACTCATGACTTTTAGCTAACTATTTCAACTGCTGACTGCCGACTTTTACTATTTCAACAACATACTTGTGACTTTTCCTCGTGACTTTTACTTGTGGATGTAGCTAACTATTTCATCTGCTTACTCACGACATTTACGTGTGACTTTTAGCTAAATATTTCAACTTTAAACTTGTTAGCCATTAGCTAGCTATTTCAACCATTTATCCATGAATTCTGTTTCTACTTTTCTTCATGCTATCTTACTAGTTTTCACGCACTCTAAACACGTAGTGTTTAGGTGTTACAGATCAATGTGTAGAGCTATTTTGTAGAGTTTTTTTCAAATTCATTTTCACATTTTCCCAGGTACCCCGGAACAACTGTAGAGTTACCACCTGTGTTACAATTACCCCATGTTGGGAATCCCTTCTTTGGCTAACACAGGCTGTGTGTACACTCTTGCGTAATCTTTTCAACCTATCAGCTTCATCCAGCCGTCCAGCCCAGCTATGTTGTTGTAGTGGATCCACACTCCGCCTTCAGTGCAGGATCTCCCCTGGGGAAAGTGAAAGGTTAAAACCCCCATCAGGTTGTCTGAACACTGAACTCTCACCTTTCCTCCCACCAGGGGTAGGATGTGCATTTTCCCAGTCAGGCTGTCTTTGACGGAGGCCACGATTAGACAGGTGCCGCAGAGGATGACCTGCCGCTCTGCCCACTTGTGCAGCTGTGACTTGCCCTTCCTGACGCTGAATACGCCTTTGAGCAAGGTCCGCTCCTGCTGGTCTGCATTCACTGGACGCTCTGGAGGGAAAAAGCCCACACAGAGAGGTTAGTGTACATCTAGAGACATCAATCTAATACGCAAGAACCCCCCACCCCTCCTGTGATAAACAAATCCAGCTAATTAACAGCAAATGTTCTCGGCTACACATTGAATAGAGGCTTCCAAAAAATGAAGTCACATAGATAGTCACAGGTCAGAATGATATCACCTATAGATTAGTCAGTCTGCTTTGCTCAGTACTTCCAGGAACTGATCTTCCATCAGCACTTAGGATGGACACTGCCCTATTATCTCATGTACTGTACATCTGGTCAGATATCACGGCACAATAATAAGTTTGATCTCAGAGAAAGGGGAAGAAAGAGAATCCATTCAGCTCTATTATCAAATCAGAGCAATAGCAGAGTTCTGCTTTTACCTGACCCTACACAACATACTTTCTTGGGGTTTGGGTTTGTTAACTCTTATTAAGGAATTCATTTATTTCTCTCTCTGGGTGTATCAGTCACCTGCATTCATGTTTATCATGTTTTGCAAATAGATTCACAAGCGACAGAGTACATTAATGTCAGTGTTTTTGCACTAGCATGGTGACAGTCAGGAAGAGATTATCAACTTTGGGTCATGTTTTTTGTCCAGGTCTAATTCTGGCAGTATCAGTCAGGTTGGGTCATTAAGATGTGAATATGGGTAAAGTTAAGGTGAAGAGATGTCTAAGCCAGAGCGTCTCAATGCAATAGTGTAGTTAGAGACAGGGATGCACGCTAGTATTCATTTGTATCGACAGAAAAAGGCTTCAAAATGAAAAACATTTCCACAGATTTAACAAGCCAAATCAATTTTATAGTAACTTTCTTGTTTTAATGAATGTGTACATTTTGAGAAGCACTATGTGTCTGCAGCTGCCATTCGGCCATCACGAAAAGAGGAGGTATAAGGGCCCAGAGACCCAAAACGACATCAGACAACTAGTGGCGACAAAAGCTGACTGCCGCATCACTTCATGTTTCCTGTGTCTCGGCCAAAAAGCTGCACTTGAACACACCGCAAAGACTGCAGCCAAAAACAAACTGTGTAAGAGAATATACCACCAAAATGCCGAAGACAAGGATCGATTAGTGCGAACAGCGCAGGAAACATCGCAAACAAAGGGCCACAGACATTCACCGGCAACCCCCACACTGGTCCACGATGGTGCGTCAAGGCCCTTATTAAAGAGTGTGTTAATTCTACGACAGAGACTGGATGTTCTCTACAATCCAATTATGTCCATATACCTTGGATCAGACAAATCTAGAAACATAGCAGTCAGTCTTCACTCATGTTCAGGTTTGAAATATGACAGTGTCAGTCTAAAAAAGGCAGATGTGGGCTAAGATTGGCTCTCGGGTTATAAAGCTTCCTGATTAATCTGTGCAATTAAGGATACAGGCTCTTCTTCCTCCCGAAGTCATGAATAATTCCTCCTCCTTCTCTTAACAGATCCGACTTGAAATCAACATGCCAATCAACACATCAGAGGAATGTGCACAGCAGGTAAATTGTCAAGGTGTCTTGTGAATATTGTATGAATATGTATCTATTCCTTTCTCTTCCTCCTCACTCTCGCTCACTTGCTCGCTCTCTTTCCTCTGCTGGCCTAGCCTAGCAGAAGCATCAGTCACATTGATGAATGAGTCAGGGTTTTGTCACATTAAACTTCACTCTTTTCAATTAAATGATGCCAACTTGCACAGCAGGCAGCCTTAGCTGGCCAGTGCTGAAGGACACATCAGACAGTGCTGCTGTCTCTGCCAGGCTTCAAGTACACTCAGGTTAATGGCGGGTCAAATAAGCAGAGAGGAGACACTGCCTCAGCCTCTTGTCCTCTGTTGTTAAATTTTCCTCAAACCAACTTATGCTGCCTCCCACTCAGAGGCACTCGTTGGCAATCTGCTCCCTTCTCCCTCGTTCTTGTCTAACTCGCTCTGTCTCTCCACATTCCCTTTTTCACTTCACAAGGGCATCCAAATGAAACGAAGGCAGCTCATGTTTTTTCCTCGCCAAGGAAACTGGTAATGAACAAGCAGAGTGCTCCCGACAACAAATTGGCTGGCTGGGAGATCAATAGTAGGGGCTGATCCTTGGGCATCCCCTCACGCAAAGAGCAAATTAGAGACACAGCCACGCACAGGGTCCGTAGTGGGTGATATGGACCTGTGTGAAAGGGGGAGAACACCAGGAGATGAACCACAAAGTTCTTTTGGTACAAACCTTAATTTGTTTGTAAGTTAAAAACTGTAAAAGCTGGCATTAAGTCTTTGCCCAGACTCTCGCTGATTACTCTTTGATTGGATTTGAATAATAATTTTGCCAATTTTATATTGCATTTAATTGAGGCAGACTTTTGTACGGCTGCTTTTGTTTATAGTACATTAAACATTTGAGAAGTTTATTCAGTTTAATTAAAAAACTTTGAAAAAAACCTTTGAAAATTAGTTGTGATTCCTCCAAGTAAAGTATCAAAAAGTATTATTTTGATATTGGTACCGAAACTCATGACGTTGGCATTATTTGGCATTATCATCATTATATTCCTGTGTCATTACCGCTTTACTGTGAGGAGACCAGGATTTACAGTCATGGACTGGCTGATCAGCACATTGCGAGGCTGCCTGTCAATTACTAAAAGCTTTTCTCATTACATACTTCATTTGAGTATTAGCAATAGTAGTCTACTGTCAACAATATCAACGGTTTATAGAGTACAGCTGACAGCTGAAAGAGTAAGTTGGAATAAATCAGATATAATATATTCATTAAAACAAGTAATTAAGCAAAAACACTCGCCCACTGCAGCACTCGCATCAATAAACTCATCATCACGCTCCCACTCTCTACAACCTGACACAGGTTGACAGGATTCTCTGACTGGCTTCACAGCATATCACCAGAAACCAGCAAACTGTCTCCACACTCAGCTTTGTGATGTTGTCAGAGGGCTGTATTCTTAAGAGCACCTCCTGCAGGAGGCAGACACACAGTCTGGTCGTTGCTTATCAATGTTCTGAACTTCTGTGTTACAAGAGAGAATTATTCAATAACCAGAAAACCAGCGAGAAGGTCAGAACCACTACAGCACCACAGACTGACAACCAGAGGACACCTGAAGCAGTTTTTGCTTGCTATGTAACAGGGCAGAAATTATTACTTGATTAACTGATGACTATTTTGATTATTGATAGATTAAAAGGGTAATTTCAAAAGTAACTTGCAAAAAGTGTGCTTTTTCCTGCTACGGCTGCAACTGATGAAACCATTTCATTTATTATTTGGTCTATAAAATGTCACAACATTATGAAAAGTGCTTATCACTGATGCCCAGAGCCCAAAGTGATGCCTTCAAATTGCCATTTGTGGTAAACTTAACAGTCCAATCCCCTTCATAGATTCTTCGGGTAAAAAGTTAACAAGCAAATCTTTAAATTAAAGAAGCTGGAATCCGCAATTTGACATTTTTGCTTAATAAAAACATAAATTAGCTTGAAACATTTGATACATCAGCAAAATCATTGCAGATGGATTTTTCTTTGGATAAAGTAATTAATTATTAGATAACTGTTGCAGCTCTATCTCCTGCTGATGTAATGTAAGGACTTACTGTGTTTTACTTTCAGATTTTAAACAAAGACATGAAGACATCACCCTGGGCTGGTAAAATGCAGTGGTTTTTTTTTGCTATTTTCTGATACTGTGTGGACCAAACAACTAGTCAGATAATAAGAAAAAAAACACTGGCCCATAAATCACAAAGGAGCACTGAACATTAGGAGATATCATAGAAACTAAAAATGATGTGCAGCTTCAAATGGCAGAAGCAGAACAATCTGCAGCTTGATCTTGAAGAGGCCTTTGAAGAGGGCACACTCAAAAGTGTGAGCGTACAGGCTTCTCTTGCACTTTCATACCAATACAACCACCCGTCAGAAAATCATTGGCCTGTTTACGCAAATTCACACAAGTCCCTGCCATAAAGAGCAAACGTCCAGAACAAACACACACGATATCCCTCAAGGTCTGTGGGGCTATTAGTTTCTAGGGAAACAGGTTGTTCAGAAAATCAAAGTCCAGGCTGAACAGGTAAACCTCTGAACTGTCTCCAGAAAACTCCGCTCCTCTGTGGAAAGCCAGCCAAATCAATCCCAATCCAACTGATGACGGGTAGTGTTGACCATTCCCAGCGGCTCCACAGAGGTTTAGTGACACAGTCGTGGATGTTGTGCAACACTGTTTTCCATTGCAGGATGTTTTTCGTCCGCCCTATGGGAGTCTGGACTAGCAGGGCCACACAGAGGCCGCGCTGCCTCCATTCGACTAATCATCAACGTGTCAAGCGGACTCCTTGGAGACGCAGCCAAACCACAGGGACAGTGTGACAAGTGACAGATCAGAGAGTTGACTGTATGACTTAATTTCTCTACTCTGTTCATCTTAAGTGTGGCTGTATCTTTCACTCACCAGCAAACACAGCAATATCTCACTTCATATTACACAGCAGATGTGCAATGATGCCACGACAGGTCAAATACTGCTACCCTTATAACCAAAGAATAAAGGTGGACAGAGTCACAGATGGCTGGGTATCGGTACGTAACACCATTCAGGTTTCAACGTGAAATGTCCCAGTACTAAGTCATTTTGCACATCTATTTCATAAGCCAGGTGCAAAGGAGAGAGACAAATAGACCACGAGTTGCAAGCAAACTCCAGCACACTCTCTACCTTGCAAAAATGCATTTATTTGCAACGTTTTGAAGAAGAAAATTGATTTAAAAGACCATAATTCTGTAGCCGCTGAGCGTAAAGCACTAGTGCCTCTGAAGCGGGTTCCAACCATGCATTTAAGGTCTGAATAACATCTTTTCTAATCAATTTGGGATCACAGGCACTTGTCCAAAGGCAATTTATGGTATTTCCAGTTGTTATTTTCCATTTTAAAACAAGTCTTCATCTACTTCGGTCGCTTAGGAGAATTGCTGCAACACCGGTTTGCTGTGAAGGTCCACAAATGTTTCGTGGTCTACGAAACGTCAACCCATTTTCCATCGACACGAGGTTGAGAGGATAATGACTCAATTTTCCTTGAAGGCTAATGGCCTCTTTGACATCAGCGTCTTCTTCTTCTCAAGAGGACATGCCGCAGCTATCAATGAGATGGTTACAAGGATAAATTATGTATCTATTGTGTGTTAAACCCTTGCAAAAAACGCTGTGGGCAGGTTGGTAAAAAGGTAATCAAATGAAGTACTATATTAGTATCAGTATTAAAGGTGCTGATATAAAGGACACCCAGCTCCTTTGAGTGTTGAGAAAGCGTTTCCACCACTCAGACTCTAACTAAAGTATCTGTTCTCCCGCAAACCTCTCAAGAATAAATGAACAATGCAAAATGCTTTTATTTTACGAGTGATTCATCGCTGTAGGAGGGAGAAGGAAAATTACATTTACCTTTAAAAACAGGTAAAGTGACAGCTCATTGTGGCAACTTTCATCTCCTTCTCGTAACAGTTTTTATTCTGCAGCTCCTGATCTTGGTCCGCAGGGCGTTTATACTTTTTGGAATCTGTTCTGAATCACGTACTGGATGATTTCAAGGCAACTGTCGAGCACTCAGTCGAACACAATACCCCCTGTATCCCAGAGCTTTTTTTGTCTTGCTCAAGATTGCATAGATTGCGTTAGCATGCAGTAGGGGGTCAGTGGAGGCGGAAGCACAGTCTGATTTGACTCAGAACAGCAAGCTCCTTTTGGCAGCAAATTCAAATTCAGCCCACCACCCAGATGCCTCCCCATGGTGGTCCGTGTTTACCTCTATTGAAAAAAAACTCCTTCCTTCAACTTTGTGCAAGAAAATACATTCGGATCCGGTCAAATATAGCAGGTCTGCACTGTGCAGAACACAGATGGGAGACGCACAGCGGAAATCTGCTTTAAATACAGATGGCAGTGAAACAGACCATTAAAATGGTGGATATTTCTGAATTGAAAACTGACCATGAGTCTACGATGATAGACAGTCCACAGGTTTAAAATGAGAAAGAGGAAATCCTCAGAGCTCCATCACAAAAACAGCATATTACAAGGAGGGGCTGGCAGGAAACCACGGAGAGCCGGCTCTCTGCAGAGCTCTGTTGCTCGGGGCAATTCTGTGGGAGCCCGGATCTGAATAGAATTAAATTTTTCTCTTAAATCTCTGACTGCTTCTCCACTTTTTGTCCCTGTGAACCAGTTCTTTCTCCCTTTATACAACAAAATGAAGAAGCAGCCTTGTGCTTGGTTATATGCTGTAATTTTTCTGTCCCTCTATGATTATTATGACTCAATGACAAACCGCCCTCAGAGTTTTAGTTACTGGTTCATTGTCCATGTCATCGCATCTAAGGACACCCACAGTCTTCCCTCAAGTTTCATTTCCATTTCCCACTAAATCAATAACTTATTAGGTGAGTTCACACTACTTGCAGATGACTTAATTAATCTGCTCTGACACTGATGGTGGCTCTGACGTGTGCCGTTCACGGCAGCTTCAAGACTCTATGCTCAGAGATGTAAGATAGTGATCACCCAGGCAGAGGTGGATCAGGGCCCAGTGGACGAGCAGCAGCGCTTACAGCTCAGTCCAATCTGTGCTGCAGCTGCATGGACCAACGCTGGCCCTCGGGTCACTGCCGTTGTTTTCTCTAGCAGCGCTTTTTTTTATTAAGTCAGCATTTAGAAATGTTTACGCCCCTGTCCATGTTTGTTTTCATCTCATCTGTGCACCGCAGCAGGAGGGTCTGTGTGTGTGTGGGAAGCAGGAGGGTGGAGAAGGTTTGAGATAAGTTTCCTTCACAAATAAGAGGATGGAGAAGTTTAATAAATTACCTGCGGCATTGTACTTTGAAACACTTCGATAACCTGAGAGAAAATAACGCCATAAAACCTCGATTATATTGCGGTGATGACAGAAAACCTCAGAGACAGCTATCTCAATAACTCGGTACATAAAACTAAAACTAACTGCACGGTTAGAGTCCCTTTAATAAACTTACAACGCCTCAGGTTTATCTTATGACTACTTTCAGGCTGGTAACCAGAGATGTGGACCCTTAAAGCCTATTAAATCCAGAGCAGACACACTCAGTGCACCACATCAGGTGGTTCTGTAGCGGCGGTAGTCTTTGCTGATGGACCGCAGCTTCCCCTCAGCTGCTTAGTCAGATCATTACCCCTGACAACAGCTGTTAGACAAGCAAGCACCTGGGAGAAGGCTCTCAGAACAAGGCTGTTGTTGTGTGTTTTCGACGATACATCACAGCCCACCTACAGCACCACTGTGGGTGGGAAGGAAAAAAACCAGGGTTGCCTTGTGCCAGCCAAAAAATTTAAGGGCTACTGGTGAAGCTGTATGACTGGAGAGCTCCTTGGAAGGGGTGGGTGAACACACTGAGATAATTCAACACTACCACAACAACCTGCAACTAATACTCCAAAACGGTCACTTCTCACCACCTCCCCAGTTCTGAGGGCAGCAAATGGACAAAATCAAGTTGTGCTCTCAGCTTTGGCGGCGCGTCAACAGTGCCTGAGTACCAGTCATGCCTGGTCTCTGGTCTTCTTTTCCCATGAGTGGACAAAAGGAGGCAGGAAGTCTCTAAGGGGCCTGGCTAGACTCTGACCAATGTGGCCTGACTACTGATAGTAGCCAAGATCCGACCAGTTCTCATGTTGGCAGAGGGGCAAACAACAGTTGAGCTTCCACTGGACAGAAAAAGCAACAAGGGATGAGTCTGAGGCCACAGTGAGCAAAAGACCTGACAGCTAAACAAACATCAGCTGTAGCACCGAGCAGGCATAAAGAGAAAGTTGGACGGAATCTGAAAAGGCAAGGCAACGTCACAAAACCACAACACTGCTGCTTGTGATTTTGCTTCTGAAGAGTGGTGATGATCAAGAGTCATAAAGCAGGGCATCATTGTATCTGACACTAGAACTGCAACAATTAGTTGATTAATTGATTGGTCTTTTGAATAAAAACAAAAGAACTGCCAACTATTTCAATTTCAGCCATTTATCAAGCAACAATATAAAACAGCTGCTGGCTGCTGGACTGTTGGTTAGACAAAAGAAGCAGTTTGAAGACGTCACTTCGGGCTCAAGGAAATTATGATGAACATTTTTTAAGTATACCATTTAATGCAAAGTGTTACTATCTTGTCAAGTCGATGTGAATATATAAATATGTAATGCATTACTTGTATGTATAATACTTGAAAAATTGCTTTGACTCAACTGAGTTATTCAATATAGCACATCGGTTCAACGTGATATGAAAACATAAAATCAATTATCATCATAGTCATTGCCTCATGGCAAGAAGGTTTCAGGTTTAATTAATGCTGATGTTATATTTTTATACTTTGACGTAGCGAATGTAATGTTCTTGTTGTTGCACTAGGGTAAAAAAGTAATTCAATCTGTTTCTAAGTCTTCACAGACATTTTAAAATCTCCTCATGAGTGCCTCCTCAGGCAGCAGAGAGTTACAATATAAATCTGTTGAGATTTGGTGTTTGGCTCGTATTTGTATTCAGTGTGACAGCGCTGCATTTTGAGTGTAGGGAGGGTTGTGTACTTTATGTGGGAGGAATTACATGGGAGCCCTTCAGACGCTGTGGTCTGCTCAGCCTTCCTCTTTCTCTGGCACAGCAGCCTGTGAGCTGTTCTAGCCCCCAACATAAGGAGTTCCACTTACTCAGCAGGAACATCAGTTGGTTTATTAAGTGGAAACACATTACAGAACATCGTTCCTCATTTACCCTTAATGGCATATCCCTTAATTGTTGCTACTGTAAGAGCATCATTAGACCAAAGCGCAGACTCAAACGAGGCGAGCTAGAATGCGTCTCTGGGTTTATGTGAGCTGTATTAAGACGCAAGCAGGTATTAGAATTTGCCACCGGTCTCTCCAAAGAGTCACAGCCGTTCTGCTACTGCATCACTATATCACGCTGACACAGGGCCACTCAGTCACTCCAGCCCCGGGGTCACAGGAACATGATGACAGCAGCATGTGAAAGGCGGCCCACATGGGGACTCCGCAGGATGAAGGATCGTCAATCACTTATCATGAGGCCATGATGGGTGTGAGTTTGTGGAATCCCTGGCTATATTGAACGGTAAAGACATCGCTCTCCCGGAGCTTCACACAACACTTTGTCTGGAGGAAAATCCTTGCTTAACACACACTTGTTCACCCACACACAGGATGAAAAGAGGATGTGATAAAACGTTTTTGGAACATTTGACCTGCTGCAGCCTGTTTTTAGGCCTTCGGGTCCATTTTTAAGAGGAAGACACCGAGCTCCTATCATATCTTACTAAGCAGAGAGCAAAGGCTGGGAATGATGGTTCCCTGTGGGTCGGTACTCACCACTGTAGAAACGGATCAAACAGCTGAGGTCTGAGTTGGCTGCTTCTTGCTGCACTCGTACAGGGTCTGCGTAGCCCATAGCTGCCAGGTAGTCATACACCATCTGGAGCGGACGCTCAGTGGGATCCAGCCTCCTGCGGCACAAAAGAAAAGGAGAGGTGATGTAACTATGCCTGTCATTGCGTAGAAGGGAAAGACACACACTTCAATTTACATCAAACTAAAGGTTGATAGTTTCTTTATTACAGCAGACAGTGTACATACTGCAAAGGTGTACACATACAGCACAAATTATCCTCCCATGAAGACTACCAACTACGTTCCATAGGGCCTCTGGCCAAGCAGGAAGCACCATTGCCAGAGACCCAGCCAGTTTCTTTAAATGCTAAGTGCGGCTTAGGTTGGTCATTTGGAGTCACAAACTTACCAAACCAATAAGCAGAAAAAAACAGCTGAATCCAAAAATATCACAAGCACTGCATCTGCACCTTCTGCACAAAGGTGGATTAAATGATAAGATCCCCCAAAAATGTAAAACTTTGTCATCATCTCCTCGCTGTCACGCAGGTGGAGAGTCAGGTGATGTTCCGAGATTCACAGCAAAACAGAGTTGCAGCATTCTCCAAAACAACTGAAGTAGATCGGGACATAAAATGGCTTCGTACAGCTCGCCCACCATTCAGACAGGGTGAAGCTCCAGAAATGTTTTGTGGACCACAAAGATAATGTGGGTAGATAATGATGTTTTTTTTTATTCTTTTTTATTTTTCTGGTTGAACATATCCTTTAATGAGTAATAATCACAATGTGTGTGCACCCTTCAGGATTTCTGACATCATCAGAGGAGGTCATTACATCTTCCTTCAGGGAGGACAGAATTTCTCACCATGATTAGTGAAATGAACCAGACATCTTCATACTGCTCCATACTGTATTTATTTTCTCATTAAAATCCAATCAAATGTGCTGAAATGTATAATTAAGGTTGGGGTTTTTTTGGTTTTTTTTGAGTAAATCATCTTGGTATTCTAGTAATCACTTTAAGGACCCTTCCTGCTGGCACCTAACCGGATGCATGTAAACACTGAAATCTGGTGGCCCTTTAACATGATCGTTTACAGTGTGAATGAATGAAGGAGGTCTTGTGAACAAGAAAGCAAGCAAAACTTTCGCTTTCAACCTGACCAGCGGAGACTGTTCAAGTCAAAGGCCCTGGGGTTTACCCACGCTGACTCATCTCCTGAAAGCTAATCACTGCTGAGAACGCTTCAAATGAGTTGAGTTTCGAGTCCAAGCCATCAGATGCATTTTCAGTTTGGAGGTCCACTTGACAAGGTGTTATACCATGAAGATGAGTTGATGTAGGACTCTCGAGCAGGACCTATGAATCTCCTTCTTTATGCTGCGTTTTTATAAATACACCGGTGCCTGTATATGTGGTGACTGACACTGAATGTGCTTGAAATTCCAAACACCGCTGACACCCCTAAGCACAAACAAATATCAGTACCCATGCCCCAGCCAAAGGCCACCTTCCCTCTGTCAGCCTTCATGATTTGCAGGATCATGTTACTTGAATTCAGACAGCTGTGGCCTCAACACCACAGCGCAGGATTTAGGCAGCTTCCAGCAGTCGGTATGAGAAAGATGACTGACAGTCCCTGTTGACCATCCCCGCTGACGCCTACACCGAGGCACAGATATGCCTCATTTATTCACAAATCCTCCAACCTTGGGCAATGCAGCAAGAAGCTGTTAAATCTCTGTCAAATGCCACCCGATGGGTTCAGCTGTCCTCGGGGTAGAAGGTAAATTATGCAGCAAACTGTGGAGATGTGTCTCTTGATTTACAGTAGACGTACCCAGTGGCTCATGTAACACAGATAGGTGGGGTTTAAAGAAACCTCTATAGAACAACAGTGCACCCACACAGGTGTTTTCACATCATTTGGCTAATTATACATCTCTAGATTGTGTGGGTGACAGTGTTGAATGACATTTTTTTTTCGCAGCTATTATTCGTTTGAGATGTTAATTCGCAGCATGTTTTCCGCTTAACACAGATCTTAGCAGCAGTCTAATCAGCCAAAATCGCTGAAAAAAACGGGCGTAGGTGTGCAAAGTGTGCAAAAACTGACTCTGTTAAAAGAAGATTGGAGGAGTGTGTTTTAATTTCATCAGGGTGTATTTTACATTTTAATAGTTGGCAGGAGGTGTGATGCCTCAGCAGTCATAGATCATTCAGCAAGGTTTCAGTTTCGTACCACAGGGACCAAGAGACACAAAAAAAAGCCGCACAAAAAAAACATTACCGACTGCGTGATCGTGTTGATAGGCCGCTCATTTTGTTATGTACTGGCAGGTACCTCCTGTGAAAATCTATAATCAGGCCATAATTGATGAGAGCTAACAATTTACAATACAAATCGCAATATTCGTTAACTGGCTGCTACAGTAACTCTGTGCTTGATGCATGAAAACAAAGCTTAGCCATACTACAGTCCTAAAAGCGTTCAACCGAAGTCCACAACCCAAAATCCAAAAGTCAAACAACGAGGTGCTGGCAAAGGAACATCCAAAGGAAAAAACAAAAGGGAAACACAAAAACCGAAGAACCAGGAGTCATGGAGAACAAAGTGGGAACACAAGAGACACAGAGGACACAAATGACGGGCTAACCGGAAAGAAGGGCTAACGAACAAGAGAAACACAGCTGCACACAGAGAAAGAGCAGGACAAAAGACATAGACAGGAACTGGACAGCAGAACATGACACACGAGGATAAACTGTCAACATAAAACAGGAAATCAAGTGAACTTAAACTTGACAGGTGGGATCTGAACAAGGGGGGCGAGAATTAGGGGGTGTTCACGCTCCTGTCCCTCATTCATCATGAGCACCGATTCATTCATTCATTATGAACTTTACAGGTGTTCAATGATGGCCAACCCGCTAGTTATGGTCGGACTGTGATCCCATTACAAAATGGTCGCTAGTTTGTTGTGTGCCAGACCAGGGTTTGACTGACCTTCAATCATTCACCTGTAAATCTTTCTCCCATACTGACTCAGGTATTTGACACTGTGTCCCGATCCTGTGTGAGACTCTATCTGTTTTTTCAGGACCAATCACAGGGGTATTCTTAAATTGCAATTGGCCCGGTCCCTCACCACGCAGATTGTAGACACAAGCAGACGAGATGAGATTCCTCTGCAGGGTGGCTGGCCTCACTTTACATTTCAGAGTGAGGAGCTCAGTGATTTGGGAGCCCTGTGTTATCAAGCCATTAGCTCCTCTGAGGAGCTAGCTGAGATGTCTGGGAGCCTCCCTTTGGAAGTGATCTGGGTATGACAAACTGGGAGGAAACCCCGGGCATACCCAGAACATGTCGGAGGGATTACATATCCCATCTGCCCTGGGAGCACTTAGGGATCCCCCAAGGAAAAGGCTGTCGCTGGGAAAAAGAGCAGCAGACTGCTGTGCTCGCCATGTTGGCACTGTGACTCCGACCAGGATAAGTGGCTCAAGAATGGATGAATGGAGGGATGGGTGCCCTCTATCAGCCATACTGCCTTAGCAAATGTATATTAGATGGGAGTTTTGTGCCAATGAGAATGTTCCTTAAGCAGGAAAGAACCCAGACCGTGTCTTCCTGTAAGCAGCACATTACTACAAGCTATAAAAAGAAAATCACTAAAAAAAGCTTCCATCCCTTCCATCATACCCTCAGTTACAAATCCTTTCTTCAGTGCTCGTCTCAGTGCTGTCAGCAGCTCAGTGTGTGTCAGATGCTCATTTACACAGCACACTTTTTTTTATCAATCACACTTATAAGACCTTTTACAAATAGAACACTTAGCTGAAAGGAGGATATTTACAAGAGGGAGAAACAAAAATATAGGGCACGAAGGTCAAACATAAATGGAGTCCTGGCTCATGCATTTTCCATCAACACATGCATTTTTTTTTTTTTTTAATTAAATGCATTTAACGCAACCTTGACTTTACAGTCTTGACAGTGTGTGCTGTCTGTCTGGAGGGATTTTTTTTTCTTTGCTTAAAAAGAAATCATAGGGTCTTAAGTCACCAAAGCCCTGTGTTTGGCTGTTGGAGACTTAAATATTAAATTTAAATCCACCTGGTTGTACCCGCTGGCAGACCGCAAATTCGACTGCTGCACTGTTGGAATGTCAACTGAATGAACACAGCCGATCCACGCGTTTACCAGAGGCCTTTCATTTATTACCGGTCTGCATTACGCTGCAAAGCCTACAGCTTTTAATCAGCGCAGATATAATGAAGTTGGCTAATATGCTATTAGTTGATAACACCATTAGCTTCCAGCCTATAAGGTCAATAACAGCCTCCAGTCAGAATATCTCCCGTGCGACTATGACACAACCTACCAGACATTTTTTTTTTTTTGCCCACATCCATTTACTATTCTCTACAATGATTCCAGCTACTAATGATTTGCTTTGTCTCAATATCTCACGTCATTAAAAAACAACAACTGAACACACAGAAAGGCTCACACAGAAAAAGCCATAAACCACTGTGATTCAGCTATGTCTGATTTCTTATTTTAGACTCTCCTTTCTGATATCTTCACACAGGCTTTCCCAGAAAAAGCAAACCAGCAACGGCGCAGATTCCTTCTTGGTCACGGATCAGTGGACCAGCTTTTTATCCTTTCACGGATAATCAAGGGGTCATTTGCTATTTCTGTCAACGTATGTCTTGTGAAGCTGAAACAGGCGTACAGTCATGCTCCCTGAGGGTTTCCTTGGTGAGGTGCGCTGAACTGCAGCAGGTCCCCAGTGCAGCGGTCATTGACTTGAAAAACATCATTTGATTTTATGACACCACTTCTGCGACCAGGAAAATCTTATACATTGAAAAATCAACGTAAAGCGTCTTAGAAGATATAATAGTCACTCAGGGCCTCCAGGGACAGATTCTTCTCCGTAGTTTCAACACATTAAAGGAGACCTGTTATTCTTTTATGTTTTTTTACTTTCCTTCTGTGTGTTACATTTGTTCTTGTGCATATATAAGGTCTTTAAAGTTAAAAAGCTCAAAGTTTGTATCAACAGGAGCTACTCTCTCCTGCAGAAATGACAAGTGCCTGAAACACCTCGTCAGTAGACGTGCCTTTAATTTTGTGACTTCTTGACATCACACTACTTCCACGTGTCATACACATTAGCCCACCAGAGGCACAGTGAGCACTGCTGGCTCAGGTGTGTGTGAGCTGACCAATCAGAGCATGCTGGGTATTCAGGAGGAGGGGCCTTAAAAAGACATGAGTTAAAAAAAGAGCTTCTCAGACAGTGATGTCAGCATGAGAAAACTGATGTGTTTTTTGAGAATTTAAGTATTTAAACCTGTTCTAGAAAATAAGGAACCCAAAACCTCTGCTTAATATGTCTCCTTTAATGTTAATTTAAGACTATACCTGATACACTTTAGCAGTCATTTCCCCTTTAGGATATTTATTGATGTAGACTGGAGCATATAATGTACATTCTGACTATTAAAACTGCTTGGAAGCATTTACTCTTTATTATTACATTTGTATCTATGTCAGTTCTACACTAATTATTTCATGATTTTCTATATTACCACTATTAGTCTATATTACAACAGGACTTATATATGGAATAGCCTTATCTGTGCTCTGTTTCTCCTTAGATGCCACTCCAAATGTTCAACTGTTTTTGAGCAGATGCCTATTATGCATGTCGACTGTGTTTATTGTGTTTACCTTGTCGACTGATGCGGGCATGTCTGAATATATACTGATATATTTGGTATATTTATACAATATACATAATGGCACTGGTCCCGGTTTATTGCATTTCCATTATTATTTTATATTTTCTGTTTGCTCCTTGGGCTCCCAAGATGGGTGAGGCAGGTGGGTGGATTTTTCTTTTTTGCTTGTCAATATTTCCCAGTTGAAAAGAAAAAAATATATATATATATTTTACAATGCATCTTAGTTGCTTTCTGTTAGAAGGTTCTGTCCGCTATTCTTCCCTTTGCAGCTGTGCTTCTTGTGTGTCTGATGGAAGAGATGTGCTTCCATTTGAACCTATGCAGCTGTCTAAACCAGCTGCGGAACATCTCACGTTTCACTTGCGCTGTACTTGCATAACAGCATCTCAAAGCATTTATTTCAACGCTTCAAGTCATTCTCCGTTTCTTTCACTTTTTTTCCATTTCCACTTTAGTACATGATGATACATTAAGCTGCAAGCTGGCAGATGCTTCACGGCATCATTGTATTCGAAATGGATCCGGTAAAGACACTGACGCAGGACTGCAGCATGTTAGATAGTCTGTAAGTGGTAACAGGGTACTTGGATTACTCCTGCTATCGCCCTTGACTGAGGCAGACAACCATCCTTAACTTTTTAACACCATTTAACTGCTCAAATTCAAAGGACTACATAGCTTTATTGACTTAACTTAGTGAGTATTTACCTGACTAAGTCTCCGTGAAGCTGAACGTAGAGTCCCTGTCCATCCCTCTGTGCGCACAGCTCCTCCACCGTGGTAGTGGTGGAGCAGAGCACCAGCTTCAGGTCTGTCTGAGGAGTGGAGGAGGCCTGCGGGCCGGGGGCAGGTGGCTGGGGGTCCACTGTGCCCCCATACAGACACACACAGCCCCGCTGGGTGTCCCCCTTCAGCCAGTCCCGCTCTCGTGATCCAAATCTGTTTTTCCTTGTCACACAGCCACGACTCCCGTTCCGCTTCATGTTGCGCTGCTGACACAGAAAGAGTCATTTTGACACAAAGATTGGCATCAGATCCATATCAGCACGTCTGACAACCATGACGGGTGGTGTGGCTGGGAATTCAAGTCGTTATACTTGCAGTGACACCTGCAAATGATTAACTTTGTAGACTTAACTCTCCCAAACTCTACATTTTCTGACAAACCTGTTAATAGCAGCACTGAAGAAAAATAAAAAGAAATCTTTCATGTTTTTCACACTGAGGATGGACTATGTGACTGTATTAGTAACAGGAGCCAGAATATCATGTTGTTGTTGTTCGCTCTCGCCCTAATCACTTGCGGGGACGTTCGCCGGATGTGCAGTGGCCTAATGTTTTTCCTGAAAATTATGTAACGTTAGACTATTCTAAATTTGACATTAATAAGGACTGATGAGCTAAAATTATAAAATGTCTGTAACATCAGCTGCTCATAAAAGACAGCACACAAAGACCTCTATTCACTGTTCCTACTTGTATGTGACGTATGTTTGTCGACTTGAAGGTGCCGTCATTAATGTTTGAAAATTAAGCCATCTTTCCCATATTGAATTGTGATAACCAATAGGCCTTAGAGCTATTTGTTCCCGAGTGTGCCGATCAGGAGAAGGAGGGGTACCTCATAATAAATTCAAGGGCCTCTCTGGAAAGTTCAATCAGAAGAGGAACCGTCAGCTGGACCACCAGTTACAGTGAGGAGCTGAGTGACAGAGTGAGAGTTCACGATTTAAAGATCAACCATCCCAAAACATCGACTGGCTCCATGACGACTTCTGCTTGGATGATGTTGCAGTTATGGTTGCAGCTATTGATGGATTCTGTTATCGAAACTTCAGGGATCCAAAACTATTTTTAAAATCACGATGAAAAAATTGATTTTGTTCAAACCAATTGTCAAGCACTCATTTTAGCTGTAACAGATACATGTATGGTATTATTACTTTATACATCATTTAATAATTAAAGTCTTTGAATTAATAAACTTTTTTTCATAAACTTGTGAATTAATTGGGAAATTCTTTCCTCATCAGATAGAGCATTAAAATATACGTTTTGTTTGAATGACTTGCCACTTTCACATTAGTTGCCAGTTAATAAATATATATTAAAGTAATATAATCTGAATAAAGCTTTAGATTCTTTCTGCCTTTTGAAAGGTTAAAAGAGTCTCACTAGATATAAGTTTTCCTCTGCAAACTCCTGTCACACATGACTGAACCTGGAAAATCTAAATTTTCAAATGGAAATGGAATTTGTTCACTTTTTAATTGAAATTCATTTCTAGTATTAGAGAAGCGTCTCTGTCAACAAACGGACTTTGCTCGGGCAAGTGAGTGAGTGGACCTTGAGTTGAGACTATTTTGTACCTGAGGTAGAGAACAATCTTTCACTTTCACCATCATAGCTGGAGCAGCTTTATTCCAGCAAACGCTTGATGGTGACCTAAGATTTGCTGAACTCTCACGAGACTTGGGAAAGGATCAGGATTTGGGTTAAACGATCATTCGCCAAGATCTCTTTCAGATCTGGGGTTCCCATTAAAGCAAGACCTGTTTATCCAGTGGCATTTTTAAATTCCACACCTGTTGGAAAAAAAAAAAAAAACAACCTTTCCTCATCCGCCGCTGTCAAGGTGTAAAATCACTCAGTGGTCAACCCCATTAACTAGAGATGCTCTGTGTAGCACCACAGGGCAGCTCCCAGGTTCAAATAGGTGTCACAGTGTGGATCTGAAGCAGGGCCACACTGGTTTAGAGTATGCATGCTCAGTAAACCTGTTCCGAGTCAGGAGCATCTAAATTCACAATATATGTCCCTACCTCCTGGTGACTCTGAGTGGCTGACCTGGCTCAGTTTTACAGTTAGCTGTGGAGGACTTTTGTCGACGTCACGATGATACGGTATGTAATTGCAACACAAACTGTATCCGGTGCAAACGTGGACGTATTTTTTTTTTTTGCAAAGACGGGCAGGCAGGTCCAGGTTTGGATGTGACGTGAGCACTTCCTCACTTAAACCTATTTCATGTTGATGGTAACAGGCGTGAGGAGGACTAGTGCTCAGAGCCGTCATCTGTTAAACAATACCTAAGATAGAAACGTGATTTTATTTGCACTTACTAACAGGGTGACCTATTTTTAGTTTAAGATTCTGTCTCATGGAATAACTGAGTGAGGCATACACATAATTGAATAGCACAGCTGAGATTGTGTGTGTGTGTGTGTGTGTGTGTGTGTGTGTGTGTGCCAGCAGCTACCTCAGAGACTTATATGTCATTACACATCATGTGTCCTGCCCCAAAATGTCATAGAAGAACTGTAAAGCAGTGGGCCTCTCATATAAAAGCTCCCAACAGCCTCCAGTGTGTGTGTGTGTGTGTGTGTGTGTGTGTGTGTGTGTGTGGCTGTTAATTGGCTCTGGTACATTCCTCATTTAATGGCAATCATCCACATATCAATCATCAACCAAGAGAATGCCGATCACTGGACTACCACAGCCTCGTTACATAATATTACAAGGATGCGTTCATGCACTTTACCCTGTTTTAATCACCCACTGCAATGTAAGAGAAACAAAAAAGAAACAAGCCTTGACATGTAAGACAATATTAGAGATGTATCTGTCCTGCTTGAATCAACCCCCGGACCCCTCTCCGTCATGACTCGCCTTTAGCACTCGGATCCCCGTCGCAGCGTGAGCTCCGGGACCACTGCGGCTGCCGCGACCTGCAGTCTGATTCAGCCCCGCTTGGTGGACCACCGTGTCCGGCTGCCTGTCTATGCAAGCCCCGTTATCTCCGACATCACCTCCCTTCTTGATGCCCGCTTGGGTGTTAGTCGCCACGACCGCTGGATTGTTCTCCACGTCCTCCATCGCCATGTATGATCCCACTTTATTTTTTCTATTTATTTTTTTTAAATTGTATTTTAACAGCGACGACGACCAAGAAGTGCAGTCCCGGTATGCGCCTGGCAGATTCCCACGGAGAGGTGAAAATTCATCCTGTGTCGGTGCAGCGACGCCATATCCAGACTGGATCTGACTGTGGTCAGATAGGCCCTGCCGAGCGATGATCAATAAACATTAAATGGGCGTGCTCAGGGTATTTATTATTCATCAGCCACTGCCTCCTTCTGAGGGGAGAGGTATTACATTAATCATAAGAGGCGAGTCTTTCCCCAGAAATCTCGATGTGTCCTTTGCAGGGCGTGTGTTTAACCCGGAGACTTCTTTAAGACTCGTAGTTTTAATCTTTCATGGTTCGGTTGGATAGAATATATCAGATGAATCCGCCTCTATGAAGTATTCATATGTTGTAGGTTAGATTCATCAGTGCTTGATCTTTCACAGGTGATTTATGGATCTGTAGTAAAACATTCATGTGTTGCGTTCACGATCCTTGGATGATTTATTTTAAAATGTATTTTTATTTCATCATATAAAGTCTAAAAGCATCTACAGAGAATGAATATAGTACGATTTGGGGAAGAAGAAAAAACTAACAGAGATAAACAAACAAAAACCAAACACCATACTGACAGAGAAACAAAAAATAAATAAACAAATATATTCCTTGCTTTATCATCTTATAAATAATTAAGGCATATATCTACACATTTTGATTGAGCTTCATGCCTTATATCACCAAACATTCACCTGCTATTGGTCTTGTCTTTCTGTAAGCTTAACTCATCAAGTTAACCTGTCTGTTCTGTAAAAGAATCCTGGAACATCTGAACCAATATCCATTTATTGACAATGTATTACACCTGCAAACTACATTGATCAAATATTTATTAACATTTAAATAACACAGGAGCATGTATGACAGAATATCTGTTTGATAAACAGGACTAACTTCCTCTTTATTTATGATTTTGACCTACTTAACTGGAAAGAGCTTCTTCCCAATCTGGCAACCACAACTGAGCCAACTGCAGAATGGACCCCTTAATTGTTAGTTGATCACCAATAAAGCCATAAATTAAGTATTACACATCATTGGTAAATGGAGCCTGATAAGAACAAAGGAGTGGAGATGGTTTCAACTTTAGTAATTTAAAGCTAAATGTTAGAGCTAATGCTAAGCTAAATAGCTGGCTAGATTATACAACAAATGTGTTTTGCAAATGTATAATATGTTAGCTGTCAGCTAGGTCAACTTTCAGTCTCATTTCTCTTTACAAAAACATTTCATAGTACAAAGTTCAGCCTGAATACTTCTTTGAACACGATATGAACTCATTTCTATAACGTTAGCTTTAGCTGAACACTCACTCCGCCGACAAGCAGAAATATAAGTTGACACAAGTCTTTTGAATTCCACTATTAATTCTACAAGCTGCTACTTTTATTAATTTGTTTGCTGCTCTTGTCACACTTTGTCCCCCGACAAAATTGTGTTAGCTGGTGCCACTCAGTATTTATTTTCCCGTTGGATTCAATGAATAAAAAATGGGCGAACACACCTGACCTATTGAAGACATCCACACAGAAAAACAGGAACGACCCACAACCCCAGGGTGCTCAAAAGGTTTACTGGGTGGCAATTATTTTTTGGGTAATTTAATTAATTACATATTTCTTTTGGAAATATGCACCACTAACACTTAATTAAACTGGAAGCTTAAGGAGGCTCCTGCAATTTCCCTGCCTCATAGAGGGGTCCTGTTTCAAAATGTCTTTTAGCTTTAGTATTTAAATTGATATAACTCTATGCATAAAACAATGTACGATTCTAAATTATTTGAGTGTAAATGATTTTTAAAAATCTATACGTTTAACCGTTTGCTGTGTACATGTGTTTGAAATCAAGTTGTTTGTTGATACTGTGTCTCTGCTCATTATCATCTGCTTGTAGTCCAGTGTTGTTTCATGAGGTAAAGCCAAAGACAATTTTCCACTTGGACAATAAAGTTCCTAACTAATTAACTTGGATAGAGCAGTGCAAGGAGCTCAGTGGGTGTTTACAGCTAATCTTTGCACCTGAGGACCATGTTAGTAGCCAGCAGGTCGAAAGTCTGAATATATTACATTTCAAAATACTAACATTTCATTTGAGCTGATAAATTACTTAAAATGTAATCGTCATGCACGCAGTTACTGAGAAATGTTACTTAATTTCCAGAATCAGCTGCATTATTTGTGGGATGAAGTGTCCTGCAGTTATATAGTGGGCCCTAATTAGAGAAGGGCCACAAACCCAAAACCCAAGTGGCATGAATGAAGGAACTCCCAGCGACAGTTCTGAAAAGCCATGATAGTCAGCGTGAACAAAACAAGACCCTGAAACTGGAGCACCATCTTCATTTTATTACTTACCTCTATTATTAGTGGGTTTTCTCACAATTTTCTGAAAATGTCTTTCATGAAAAAAAAAACACTTTTAGACTCTTAACCTTATTATACCTCTGCTTTTCACAGAGAACCGCTCATCCTCTTTAACTACAGACACAGGAAAGCATGCTTTGACTCCCTCAGTCAGGAGCCCTCCTGCTTAAGGTTTAACCTGCACTCTTGTCATTTTATTAGATGCTTAATGAAAGCAGCTACATGGCCGCTAATCGCTCACATCACAGTTTTGAATTTAGTCCCTGATATGAAGATTTTTTTTAATCAACATCAATTAGACCACTTAGTTCATTATTAGTTAATGACTTAAAGAGAAACAGTTAATTGGTATAAATAAAAAAATTCTGGTTAATGCTTCAACTTAATAAATACCTGAACATAATCAAGGTACAAAAATCATAAAAGTGCAATATGATCACTGAGTTGCAACACTGGGGACGCTGGTCTATCTCATAAACAGATTGTTGTCATAGCAGACACATTAAATCATTAAGTTTGATGATGATACAGCCTCGGTTGGCCTACTGAAGCCCAGTTCTGAATGACTTTGTTACCTGGTGTGAGGCCTCGCAGACGGGCCTGTGAACATTGATCACAAATTCCTACTCTGTTTATTCATTTACTATCCTGTGATATTGTGTGCGTGCAGGTCCAACTGAGCAAAAAAAAATACAATGTCTTAGTTCGACAAGCTGCCTGGTTTGCCTGTTATGAAACTTTAAGATAAATGTCGACATGCACTTTGAATGTCTGCCTGGTCTGTGTCGACGTTGATGAAGCCTGCTACAGATTATCTTAGGTTTCTGCTGTTTTGGTCAGTCTGATGTAGCGTTTTTTATTTTTAATTTTTAAATGTGTCTATGTTCTGTGCTTGTGCTGTACCACAAATTGCCCCTCAGCGGACACTGAAGTTTTCTATAAACCGTAGAAATGATAGGACAAAGTTACTTCTGTATAAATAGTCAAACAAAAATCTCTGACAGTTGAGAGAATTTATAGGTTGCAGTATGAATCTTCATACTACTCAACTCTAAACAAGCACGAGCGAGGGCGGCTACACCACAAACCCCAAACCAAGAAAAGAAAACTGCCATAGTTGAGCTATATTTTTATTTGACTTTTTATTCGCTTGATCATTTTCTCCAACCCAAAGACAAGAATACACAGCATAAATTGAAAATATCCCATTTAATAGTTTACAACTTCTCATCTTTAATCATCATTTCATACTTTCAGTCTGACATTCACACTCACCTTGAAGCCATGGAACCAGGATTCAGTTCAACATGTCAAACTTGACTGGAAAAAAAGTGAACCTCATGCCTCCACCCTTCCCCAACAAATCAGTTACCGTATTGTTTTACAGTCAGGACAGGCCTGGGGGGGGGTTCAGGGTTACAAACATTTTGTTTTCAAAATACATGGATGCATTGATTCGATTGAACAGGGAACGTGAACTTGGTGGCAATTCAGATGCTTTTCCAAGCCCTTTACACACTGAATTCACCCCTACAAATAAAAAAAATAAAAAAATCAAATATCCAATTTAATCCTAACGACGGATGTGCACTTTCATCAGCCTCTTAAAAACATTAACAGTATTGTGAGCACTATCTGAACAACTTCCTATTGTACATGTTAGTACTGACCCATGAAGGTGGTGGATTTGAATGAAGGATTCGTAATTTGAACTTTTCTTGCATTTCAAAAAAAAAAAAAAAAGAGTCTCAGGTCAAGAGTAGAAATGACATTATTTACACTGGTTTTCACATGCAGCTCAGAAGCTGAAAGTTGAAATTGCAGCCAAAAATCATGTCCTATCTAGATAAAAGACATGTCACACACTATCACGCTCTCTCAAGCATGATCGTTTTCTCTCTCTCGCTCTGTCTCACTCACACACACACTCTCTCACACACACACACACACACACACACTCAACAGATATCACTTCAAACGCTGATCACAACGCTGACGGGTATTTGTTTCCATTTCTTTTCTTCCTTTTTAAGTTACAGTGTCCAAAGCACTTATGTTGGTTCATTTGTACATTTAAAACTGCATGACTTACGGTTATCATTGAAAGAACTGATCAGATGTGATTAACAAGGGTACATACTGGTTGAATAGGACAATACAAACAACACCAACAAAAACATTCAGGAATAGATGTATGAAACTTCCTTTCCCATCCCGTCCGCCTTCCGTTTTGCACAGCTCCCCCTTGTGGCCATTAGCTTGTAGCACAGGCTTGTCCCAGGTTAGTTTTGGGGCTGGAATAGCAGCACTTAAGAAACACAATATCTTCCTACCAGAAAAGAAAAAAAATAAACCTTTGCCTTCCCTCCCTGATATCCTGCCATTTAACATTTAATTTGAAATAGTGAGGGCTGAGATCAAGCTGTCATGATGTGTTACAGCCCCACCTTTCATATCCTGAAAGGTGTGCCATGCAGAGGCAAATAAAAATCAGCGATAAGGGGCGAAAGTAAAGAAAACAAGCCAAAAGAAAGCATTGCACTCTTTCAGACCAAAGGAAAAGACATGCTGCTCCAACATGCTTATCCAGAACCACATAATAAAACTTTAACCAGCTCTTGTTCAGATAGAAATTAATTCTAATTTAAACCTACTGGCCATGATGTTGAAAAAAAAA
The DNA here is from genome assembly GCF_900880675.1 of Sparus aurata. Taxonomy (NCBI): domain Eukaryota; kingdom Metazoa; phylum Chordata; class Actinopteri; order Spariformes; family Sparidae; genus Sparus; species Sparus aurata. Next base: position 25,935,546 of record NC_044190.1, read on the forward strand.
CTAGTAGTGGCTTGTTTGAGAGAAATTATGCTTTGAGTAGGATGCTGCATGGCAGACAAAAAGGTAACCATGAGAGTGACCAGGCCAAGACCAAATGGCATCATTTTAAGTACCAATTTGTAGGTTCAAGAGAGTCAAACAGATGTGAATTGTCAACCACACGTAAGGCCAGTAGGAAGCGTTACACGTCGGCAAGAACCCTGCTCCTCTTCGAAGGAGGGTGTGGACACCCGAAGAGTTTAAGGGGCAGGGGAGCAGATTAAGCAAGGTGCCACTTCTGCTGCTGCGCAGCCCTGTGCTTAGGTTTCTCAGTAGTAAAGTACATAATTCAGGCAAGGATTCAAACCCTTATTTCAACATCCAGCTATTAGCCTACTGACTCACCAACTACCCTTGTAAAAGAAGTTAAGATGACACACCAATCATGAATGAATTATGAAGAATAGTAAATCAAATGCAGTTCAATTGCATCCTTTTAAGATTCTTTTTTTGTACATATATGCATACAATTATACTTCCTAGCTAATCTTTTAGTCTTCATGTGGGTTTTATTTAATTTGATCAGCTTTTGTTTGTTTTACAACTATATACAATGTACAGGCAGCAGATCATATATCTTTTACAATGAATGAGTGATGATACAGGGAAGTCTTTATAGACTGATGCCGACTAGATCTATTTAGACAATATACATTGTGAATAATTGGAATTTTTAGAAAATGGTATCTAAAAAAAGGATGAAAGATAGTACAAGAGACAAAATTGTAAAAGCCCTCAATATGTACAGAAAAAAAGCCAATATAGCATTTTGTCAACAAACAGAAAAAAGTTAAACTGAAATAATTTTCTCCATATACACATATCATAGCTCAAAAATATTTCCAAAGCTAATAGTTTCTCTGATTTGGTCACAGAAGTTAGAAGATAGTGAAGCATAGTGAAAAGAAGTATACAGCCTGATTGAACATCTGAGGATCTCCACACAGCATCGCAGGGCCGCTAGGCTTGTTAAGTAATGAGAAGCACAAACTATCATTAGTTTCTCTCATGCAGATGCTCCCCTTGATTGCAATTCGTGACTAAACAAAGCTGTCAATCTACTGCAACTGAAAGTTAACAGAAAGAAAGAACATTGTGAGGTATTAAGGTTACTGTCCCCGACAGCGTGGTCAGAATTCTGATTCGGAGAAGACGAGAGCCAAGAAATCATACTTAACAGTCGCCACAGAACAACCCGTCCCAGTACCTCACAGAGTCATCCAAACTCACACTTCAACGTTTATTTAACGGGGATGGGAGAATTTTTTAAGGATATTTCACTTTAGTGGAACATTTATACCTTTTTTAAAAACACTTGATGCCAGCTTATGAAAAGTTTACATCTATTTAGCTGCCATAATCTTTGAGATTTGCCTTTGTTTTTCAGACTTATAACATCCAACAGGCATTTTTAATGTTTCTGTGTTTTTGTCATATTAAGACAATTACTGTGGACATCCAGGCAAGCCAATGTTAGTGGGTGGCTGATTATTAACTCATTATGACATACAAGAGTGAAAAAGTCAAACTTAATTAAATGAAGTGATACACCGATTCAAATCCATCCGGACAATGTCCCTCAGATTGAAAACACAATCAGCACACAAGCAGACTTACAAACGAAGCTCATACAGAACTCAAGAGTTCAGGGGCTTTTATCTAGCTAAGTCAGAAAGGCACATCACTTTGATATCAGGCATAAATAATTAAGTCAAATTACTGCAGAAATAAAACATACTTTCACAAAAATAGTGCCAATAAGATGAGGGTTCTCATCAAAGAAGACAGCCGTGAAAAAGAAGACTTGAGGGGAGGAAAAAAGCATTCAGTGCATGTAACTACATTCATAACAAGCGTCATTTACATGTATGTGCATGGTGACTAAGATCAACCAGGTTAAACAAATCTGAAATGTATCTAAATTGCAAGCTAGACTGATGCAGACACAGATGCAGAGGAAGTTTAAACGCAGATCTCCAACACAAATGCAATCAGCTTACCATCAGATAAATTTCAGGCCTGGATTATATCCATCCTAATGAATGAACCTCTTCAAACTACGCAAAGCAATTAACCGTTGAATTTATTATACAGATCTAAAACTAAAGCTACAAATGAGATGACTTTAGGAGAGCTGTGAGGGAAAGTCCAAACACTGTAACTAGCCACAGATGATCAAAGTGGGCAGCTTGGATTTCTGTATGCTCTCATCATTGTGACAAAACAAATGTAGACTACTTCCTATAGAAACATAGGATTAAGAGGTCTACGACCAGAAAAATCCCCTCCGAGCTCAAGTCAAGGTGTGATTGTGATCCTAACAATGCTCAAACATGCTTTAAGCAAATTAATGTAATTCAAAATGAATACAACTCTGACAAGTTATTTCACTCATGATGTGGAGAGTCAAAAAGGGGTAATCCAGGACGTTTATGACCTCACTATATAGACCTTCCAAAGCTTTTTCTGCTGCCATCATAGGACTAAAGGTTCATTTAAAAAAATCTGACTGCAAAGCCAATCATAAATATCAATGGAGCAAAGTGTTTCAACTGCAATTTTAGCGTAATCATAAATCAAAATAAAACTACGGTTACTGCAGTGCTCGTAGTGGCCAACACTTTATCCCTACAGTGACTTGAGAGGTTAAGTGTACCACAGTGAATGGTGTGCGTATGTGCTTTTGTGGGTGCTGGGCGGAGGGTGCATGTGGAAAATTGTACTACTACGCAAAGAGATCAGAAGAAGAAACCAATTAAGAAAGAAAAGAGAAAGTTCATTGACTGATATGTTTTCCCAATTATTCTGGTGATGCCAATAGTCAGTAGGGTCTTCGTAACATCTGTATTTTTCTCCTGTGTTAGATGCTCTCCTGCTTCCCATGCAACTCGAGGGCAGCGGACTGCAGTGACGTCACAGGGGGATCCGTTGGAAGAAAGGAGGGAGGTGAAAGGAAAATCGTTTTCATAGTTCCCTTGGAGGGGGTGTGGGGGCTTTTAAGAGCAACAGACGCCGCTCATCACTGCCAGGACTGAGGGGGGAAGTTATTGACCTCAGCCAGGTCTTGCACAGGCGAGCCTTTGAGGGTGTACGTCAGCTTGATCCTCATTCGTAGCTGTTGCTGAAATTTTGTGAGGATGATCATGTTTATAAAAGAAGAAATTGTTGCAAATCATGTAAGACTACACATACAATTAGTGAAGACAAACTCACCTTCTGTGGGTTGAGGACTCTGATGACCTGTGTGACAGTTCCCTGGTTGAGTGCTGGGACGACATTACTGCTAGGGGAGAGGAGCTGCAGCTGGAATGTCTGACAAACAGATAGGGGACACTCTGTTAGATGGAAATTGAATGATATCCATGACGAAATGGGGTCATTACAGCAGTACAAAATAAGGGATGCTCATACTGATCAGGTGCTGACCACAAGTGATGGATTCGCAGTTCAATTACTTTATTGCACTCTTTAAATCCATCAATAAGATAACATGATTGTAAAATAGGTGAGACGGGCAAATAAATGTCTCTCAAACAGTGTTTTCACTGCCTGATCGATCATGGCTGCCAGATCTTGACAATAGACACGTCTATGGCTTATCTTTCTGTCTAGTCAAGAAGAGGCTCGGGATGACGCAGCTGGCAATTGTGGGACTAATGCGACGAGGCTCTCTGGTGTATACTGAAGATCTATAATAGCTAATGCTGAACATTATTTATACTTTCCTGAGCCTGAACTAAAATTTCAAATTACAGAAAGAAATTGCAGCAAGCTGACTTGTGGTCAGCAACATTACTCAGTATAAAAAAGACTAACATGATGGATGCATGATATCAGGCTTTTGCCAGTATCCAAAATGCCTTATTTTGATGATCATATATGCATGTTCTCCCCTGCTAATTGCAGAGAACATAAAGTATATCCTGTACGTAATTAAAGATATAATATTCTTATTGTGATGGCTCACAGGCAGATGCAGACATTTAAAACATTTCAAAATGTACATATACACTATAATGCACCATTTTATCGAAATGTTTGGGCTAATGCCGATATTTCCTTTTAAAGACTTCATCAACTGATACCAATGACATGCCAATATGGTACAGAGAGATTCTCAAATTGGGACTCAATAGAAAAATAAGTCTAACATGGTTAACAAACATGAGGCCAAAGTAGTGGCTTTTACAGCATCTCTTACAAACACAAAATTGACTAAACAATAGGAATTGTTTAGTCCAAAAAGTCTTTCAAGATCATTCAAGTCAAACCATTTCTAAAATAAACTAAATAAGCATTACTTATTTTTATTTCTACTAGTTCACACTACTGTTGACAGCACACAACATTGCAAAAATGTTTAATGCACTGTGCTGACTGGCTTTAAAGTTAGCCGAGTATCCAGGTTTGAGGTCCAACATTTACATTCATGCAGGTTCCGTATAGATGAACACATTACTGATATTGTATGTTATTGCCTTGTGTTTTATTTGCATAGCAAAACTGTAGGGATTTCAAATTGTGTAACTACACAGAAATCAGTAATAAGCTATTATGCATTAGAACATATTACAATTTGACCACTTGATCAGATTGTTGCTTACCTTTGGTACTGCAGCCTGAAAAACAAAGTCTGTCATATCCGCCTCGGTTGAGTTGGAAGCATGGATGGTGATGACTGCAATGTTTGGATTGGGGTTTGCTCTCTCAAATGTGAAGTCTATTTTTAGACCATTCTTGTTGTATGCTGTCATAGGAGGAATAGCTGTGTAGGGATTTCAGAGGAGCAGACCATCAAAAGATTTAGGGACATGACAAGTTATGTTTCATTAGATATATCACGGGAGTCCAAGAGAAGTGGTTTAATACACGAGGACAACACCACAAACTACTGTACTATTTGGGAGTGGAGGGTCAAGGGGAGCAACAGACTCTCACCTGCAGCTGCAATGTCATTAAACAGGGGCTGTGAGGAGAGGCCATCCAGGAGGAAAGGAGGTTGAGAAGTGGGCACAGAGGGAGCAGGAGCAGGGGCTGGGCCACCTGGATAAAGGGAATGGCAACACACCAGGGTTTGTGTTCACTATTTTCATACAAAACTAGAGTACTTCACTGCTACACAGAGGAGGGGACAGGCTGGACACATCACAATCACACAGGTGTTAACAACACAGCTTTAAACATACTCCCTTGCTTTGGTCTAAAAGGGGTTATGGAGAGCTTTTAACAGAGCATCCTACCACTTAGTGAGAGGTCACCCAGCAGATCAAGCAGCTCTCCTCCAGCTGAGGCAGGCTTGGTGGGCATTGTGGTCTGGATTACTGGCACCACATCATTACCACCCAGCAGGTCTAATAAATCATTAGCCTGGAGGAAAACGACAACATGTGACCATGATGAAATACTTGTGTATATGCTATGTTTAATAACAAAAATAAAACAATGTTCAAAGATAATTTTTCATTATAAATAAAGTTGTATTTAGCCATTTTAGAAAATCTATACTGTCCAAAACAACTTAGCTGTTAAGCTTTTTTGACTTAAACACAAAAATATTAAAGCGCATGATGTGATGAACTATCCAAGCTTATTAGCAATCTAAAAAGCCCTCACCTGGTTGGCTGGCTGGGTGACAGGTGGTGGATGTTTTGGCTCCACAGAGGGCTCAGTTTCTCCATTCGTTTGTACAATCTCTGTGGGGCCGTTAGAAGCACTCTTTTCCATAATGGGCATTCGCTCTAGGAGAGCTGGCCTACAGTCAGGGAACAAGCAAGGAATGAGGAGAGAGTCAAAAGATGGGCCAAACTTCTTTACGAATATACTATATATGGTATAGTTGGTAGTGATGAGGGGTAATGCAGTTTTACCTCATGTGGTCATATTTCTTGAAAAGCGCATTATACTCCACAGCTCTCTGCTGAAGCTCCACATCAATGCTACTGCCATATATTGAAACCACCTTCTTGATTCGGCTAAAAAGAAGAAATACACAAAGTATAAGTAAAAGTAAGCAAGGGGGGAGAAGTAGCATCAGTTATGACCAATGAACTTTATCATGAAGTTTAAATGTATAGGGTAGGTGTAAAAGGCATTTACTTACTTAACACTGGTGAAGCGAGTAGACAGCTTCATGATGGCAGTAAGGGAATAACCCCGAGTTACAGGTGTGGACAGATTTGACACCAGGAGGCCTTCCAGCACGTCCAGAACTTCATCCTCAGTCACCTAAATCAACAAAAAGGATGAAAGCCAAACATCTGATGACCTACTGTTTGTCAGGTTTGAGGTTTGTGTGCTGTCTTTAATTTGTCTGTTAAGGTATATGTGGGGCTGGGGTTCTTCTATGTGTACCTGGATGGGCTCCTCTTCCTCACACTGTCCAGATACCAGCAGGTCTCCGTACTCTCCTATGCACCAGGACGCCACCTGCACTAGAGGTTGCTACAGAACACAGACGCTAATTTGAAATACAAACCATATATCACATAATCAAATCTACCACTGCATGCTTCAAAAGATGGATATGTCCAAAATCGAATCATGACCCAACCCGGAACTGCTCTGACCTGTGAGATGTCATCCAGCAGTGCTTTGTAGAGTCTCTGTACTGTGTAGGCATGCATCTCCACACTGTTGGTGATGAGCTGGATGAGATTGGGAACAGAGTCATCTCGCACATAACTCCCTGCCTGTAAGGATGAGAAGAGACAACAATGCAATCATAAATACTTGTTTGCAGGTTTGCAGTGAAAATAAAGCACCATTGGTTGAGGAGGTCTTTTGTCAGATTTGATGAGAAGAATACTCAAGGTACAACTTGATATACCCCCTATAATATGAGAGCAGTGAATCAAGTCCAATCAACAATGTAAGGCACCAGAAGCACTGTAGTGTTTTTTCTTGTATACATACTGTTGTCAGGACTCTCATAATGGTGTCTATGTGCCATCTTTTCGAAGGGGCATACCTGTAACACAAACAAAACAACCATTAGTCTCAGGAAACGGCTGCAAAAGCTATCTAAATTCTAGAGAGCCAGGAGACGAATGCTGTCAGAAAATAAATGGTATCAACATAGTCAGTCAGACGATGGATCACTCTTTTTATCATCATACAGCATGTCAGCATTAGCCCTGTCATGTCCACTTGATGAGTATGTTTTACTCAGTATTCTGTGAACACAATGGGTGGGTTTATTCCTTCTCCATAACTGACATTAAGTCTACATGTACCTAATTCATGCAGATGCAGTCAAAGCTGAAAATCTCTTTTAAAAACCAAACAGAAAGTGAACCTAATATGTAGGGACGTCGGTGTGTGAGTGACATACTTCTCTGCAGCTAGAAAGACTCCTGATGCACAGTCTGCTTTGAATTCCGGGTCACAGGAGTCCAGGAAGTACAGCAGCTCCTTCATCATGCCTCTAATGTTGTTGCCGTTCACCAGGGCGAAGCTCAGTTCCATTGCACGTCTACATGACAACAAAAAGTAGATGGAGATAAGAAACAATCTCCAACAGACAAAAACGTGTCATAAAAGTAATGCAATGTGAATCACCTCTTGATTGACACATCCAGGTCTTTTAAACAATCCACAATGGTGCTTCGATGCCTCTGCACTGCATTGTGGTCCGTCTGTACCGTCTTTAGTAGAGATGTCAATGCCACATATCTGGAATGATGAGTTGATGTCAAAGATGTCAGCAGGAATTCATGATAACATTTTGGATGACTCAATGCACGAAAGGTCGAGTAATCCGAGATACTAAATTACCTTATATTTTTGTCATTGTTAAGAAGGAAGCGACCTAGTATGTTGATGGCCAAGACCTGAAAGATGAAAGGCATTTAGGCAAGAACAGAAAAATTTGTATATAAAGTTTTTTGTTTATATTAAATTAACTCACCCTCAGTCCACTTTCAGACTTGATGTCCATTATTGTCAGCACTGTCTCGTACAGAATCGCATTGCCTACATTTTTACTCGTCTCTGTGTTTGTTGCAACCTGAAAGTATAGATATCACGCATTTGTCTAAATAACACTCATTCTCAGAAGCTTTTGGCCAAAAGCAACACTTAAGTTTAATTCTAACCTGTGCAAGAATGTCGTTCATTGCTTCACTGGAGTCATCATCACTCCTGCCTAAAATTCGCAGTAGTCTCAATATTCGCACCTAAGGAAAGAGACAAACAGTGCAGTCCTGTCAGTTCACCCGACAAATGTGATTTGCTCCATCGATCCCAGAGGGAAAATTCTGGTTCCTCTCGCCTCAGTTCTTGCTTGCTTTTGTTATTTTGGTTCTTTCTCTACTAGTGCAATTTACCCTGCTTTAGCTAGGTGAGAAAATGTATCCACTCACTTTTAAATGATACAAATATGTAAATATTTATATTCACCTGCAGGAAAGGGTCGCTTATGCCTGACACATCATGCTCAGGAGAGTATCCAGACATGATTAGGTTCTTCAGGATTCTCACCAACTGTGGGACCAGCTACAAAAAGACCGACAACAGAACAGAGAAGGAGAGGTATCACAATATTTTGTGAAATCGCTCACATTTTTAAATTGATATATTTCACTGTTTCTCATTAACTTTTTTGAAAGCCAATAATTTCTCATTGACGGTGGCAGCCAGCCATAACTCATATCAAGAGCAAAGGAGTTGGGATTTTTGTTAATTGAAGTAGCATAATATGGCTGGAACTTAGGTGATTGACCAGTCAAATTCCTTGAGGTTGTGAAATCAAACTCTTGATCAAACACAAAAATTAGGTTAGAACATTTAGCTATGAGAGAAAAACAAAGTATGCATACACACTTCTGTCAATCCTGAATGGCTAAATAAGCAGATGTATATTTAAAACTAGAGTTTATTTAAATGCCATCAAAATAATTAATTATATTAAGGTAGCAAACTTTTTGCAACCAAGGTAAATTTTCTAATCTACATAATTTTGATCCCTAAAACAGGTTTTCAAAGTGTACCCTGAACCTAACATTCCAACATTTTGGGAAACACTTCTTATCGTGTCTTTAAAAAAAAGGAGATGGGACGTCGATTTCATCCATTTGCAACCACTACAGAGGACAGTAGTTGCAGAGAAACTGCTGTACCAGCCCAGTTCTAATTCTTAGATGTAATGGTGACAAGCTCACTAACAAGATACAGCATGTGAATAAAAACAGGTTGTTCTGAGTTTTTACAATGCTTACTTCTATCACCTTTAGTTTTGTTGCAGCCTGCTTCCAGTCTTTTCGTTATGTCAGACTGAATGTTCAAGACAACTTGAACTACTTGAAATTGATGAAATTAATATAAATCTTCTTGAGAGCGCTGTGGAAATGATATGTCAAACGAGCATCCCAAAATACCAGAGGAGGATTTTATGAGGAAAGAGGAAATCTAAACCCGTCTTACCATAAAATCCTAGATGTTTGCCAAACTATTTACTTTGGCTCAATACAGATAAATAATTTCTCCACAATTAAACAGACCTAAGACCAGACCAGTAACTGTGTACTAAGCTACCCTCTAAACACAGATAGAGTGGAAAGCCTCTGTTCCTGGTGACAACACCTGTGGCAATAACGTGAAAACACACCCATCCAACTGCTTCTAAATAGACTCTGATCAAATGAGTTGCATATAATGACAGTCAAAACAATAGTGAGAAATGTTTCTGACAAATGGACCAAAAATTCTCTAAGTAAATATTCAAAACACTGACATAGTAATGATCACTGTACAAGTTAAAGAAATCAAAATTATAAATTAAAGCACAACATGACATTACTCAACACAAATTTGGTTACATTTGAAGTGACTGTGAGGAGTGATTACTATTTACAGCATGCACCAGCTATGAGATCAGAATGCAATCTTACCTTCTCATTCTAACACAATGCAGGAATTGTAACAAAGACAAATGACAGAAAAAATATGAGGTAGATGTTAGGGAGGGGAAACTGGAAATCATTCACTTTCAGAGAGCTTAAAATAATGTTTAGATCATGAGCATGAGGGGTGGTGCTTCAGGCACACTTTTGTTACACCTAGAGGAGGAGAGGTACAGCAGCAGTTGAACAAGATACAAGAGGAAAAGACAGTGGTAGGAGATAAAAGATTGAGACATACTTTGAATGTCGAACAAAACCTGCAGGGCAATCCAAACCTCAAAAGTTTAACACGTTTGTCTAGCTTAGCTATACCGAAAGAAAACATGTACGCAAAAAGGAGAATGAAATGTGACATGAGCTTAAGACAAATGCATAAGCTATTACTTAAACATCCTCTGGGTAAGAGAATCTGTGTTTACCTTTCTGAAGTGGGCCAGCATGTCAGGACTTCTTTCACACATCTCAGTGAGGAGGACAACTGATGTATGAAGAACACCTGGGGCAAAAGACAAAGTAAAGGTTATTTGTTTTTGCATGAATGTCTTGAAAAGTTTGGCTAGTTTTGTTCTCTACATGAGCCTTTTGTTACTTGGCATTCAGACCTAAAACGGCAAGAGACCAAGATTGTTTTAGGTACTGAAGGTGCAATAAAAATGTTTCTGGGAGTTTTAAGGCGCATCATGGCCGAAACACTGTGTGACAGCTTTCGTATTCTCTGTATCAACTAGAGGTACAACTACCATTACAAAGAAGTTGGAAGACGACGCTGTGTAAAATGTCAATTAAAACAGAATAAAATCATTTGCAAATGAACTGTGTTAACCAACAACGGTTTTATGACGTGTTCTGAGCCCATGTAATCATGTGTTTCACAGTGGTGAACCTTGACCCATCCTTGCTTGTGAACAACTGAGCATTCTTGAGTTCCACACAGGTGTTTTTGGAGAATTCCGCAATTTTCAATAAACAATAAATATCTTTCTTTGTACTGTTTTCATTTGAGTAACTTTCAAAAAGGATTAGTTAATTATCACATTCTGGCATTCCAGGCTGACCAATCACACAGAAGCCAAAGTCAGATGTCAAAAAATATGATGTATCATCATACATATGAGTAACTGCAGAGGACATCATGTGACAGCATCATAAATCTGCAAGATCACTGTACAGGCTAATCATTTCCTCTCGACCTCATCTGAATATTACAAGGCTGAAAACTCATAATCTGAGTAACAGCAAAGCAGGCAGCAGTCTGAAGCCACACAAAACATCTCTTTACATCATATTTTAAGTTTTTGACCAAACATTTCTACATGTGAGACAACTTTTCCTCATCATTAAGAGGGTTGGGTTTGTTTTAAAGTGCATCATGTTTGCGATCATATTTGCATTCACTTACAAACACACCGGCTTCCATTTCTTCATTATTCAATGGTGTGCACTGCAGGTTGGAGACCATACAATCGCAAAATTCATCCACTTTTAAATTGCCTTATCTGAAGCAATCACTTTTGCATTAACATACAATATCGAAGACGATCAAATTATTTCAGCACTATGACAAAACATTTTTTCCCTGTGACATGTCTCTCCTGTGGGGGGGGGGGGGGGGGGCTCAAACCCCAGAGTTTATGACAGACTCATTAATTCCACTCTCCTCTGCAAAGGACACCATGAAAAAGGACATTAGCTGCCCAGCTGCTCTGACCAAATGACTGTGAGTGAAACGAAAATAGGACAAAGTCTGCATACGTCCCCCACAAGCCAGCAACTGCATCCTGACAAAATGTTTACACATACCGTGGTTCTTCTCGCTCAGCAAGTTTTTTGTGGCTGGAAGGAACATTTCCATGAGTTCTGGAACCTTCCTGATGACATGAACTGCACACAATGCCGCCTGTCAACACAAAAGACAGTGAATAAAGAAACAGTCCAACCTTTAATATGATATTTCGCTTCAAAGCGTTTTGTGTAACTGTTTGCACATACAGAACGCCAACATTTTCAATCATTGATCTTCAGGTATTCATCAAAAAATTACAACAATGAGGCTTACTTTTTTCCTTAAGTAGGAGTTGGATGTTTTGAGCAGCTTCTCTACCTCCCCTGCCAGGTCACGACACATTTCTGAGGAACCCATGCAGCCCAAAGTGCACAAGGCCAGACCCTGGACGTATTGTGTGCTGTGATTCAAGTCACTGGAATAAAAGAATACAGTTGAATGAGCCGTGGAAACACAGAGGTAACCATACAACAGACATTTTGTTCCAGGAGCAGGTAAGTTAGATTTTGGGGAACCAAATTGCCATCACCTCATACTCTGAATCACAGGTCATAAATTTAATCTTCTCTAAGAACAAATTACTGCAACTGTGCATTGAAAAAACAACATCTAAAAAGTATATTAATATTCAATGCTGTTCCTCCACTTACTTCTTAATGCAATTTGTCATCAGTAGGTGGACGTCCTGCCTCTCATCCAACAGCAGCATAGCTCCCAAATAACCTATTCGTTTGTCAGTGAACTTCTGGGACGCAATCAGCTTCAGGCACTCCAGCTGTAAAACAGGTCAACATGTCAAACGCGTGTTTTAATAATGTCACTGATTATCAGAAATCAAAAGGCCTCTTATATTGATTTTGTCAATCCCTAAACATACCTGCCCAAAGTGTGCTGGGTAGCCCAACATGTGCATATAAAGTAGCTTTGCCACATTTCTGCAACGGTATGTATTGTCTTCCTCTCTAAAGGACGAGCGGATAGCAGCACACTCTTTCTGGATCATCTCGCGCTCCTCTGCCTGGGTCCGTGCTGTCCGGATAGTCCGGATCAGCTCCCGCAGTCTGATCGGAGCTGGCATTCTCTGGAAAACATGAAGGAAAGATACACGTTGGCAACCATTGCCTCAGGGTTGGCACCAGACTAGACCACATTGGAACAGAAAAGCTACACTTCTTAATAAAACTAAGCAGTGAAGCTTTTAGTATCACTTACACACCTAAAATATGTTAGCTTTGGTTCAACACGGGTTTGGCAGCGGAAGGATTCTGAGTGCTGACTAATTATACTTACAAAGTAAGTGCAGTAGATGTGAAGACATTCTCTGTCAGATTGTGTTTTTTGGGTGACAAAGCAAGAAGAATATGATGAAATATGCAGAATATTTTGCTTAATGGGGCAAATAAAATGACTTTCATTTAGAGCTGTGTTTCTAACTCATATTTAGACTGCAGAGGGAAAGGAGAATAGCAGGTGAAATTCCATTCCCTCGTGGAGAAGCTTCTGAGAGTACACAAGCTTTAAGCCACAGGAAGAGGTTTAAATATTTATAAGTACAGGCTTAGTTGTGAGAATAAATTCTCTTGTGTTTATAACGTACCAACAACACCCCCAAAAATTACAATTTACAAAAGCAGAGATAAAAGCATTGAACAGTCAGTATGCTTACTTATTCAAAAACAGGCAAGGTGGCGGCATAAACTGAAACTGTAGTGCCATGATTCTGTTAGATTCAAAAGTAATATCTAAGAAACAAATTCCTTACAGAATTTAGGATGAACACACACTTAAGTGAAACAGGGCAAGTTGGTCTTAATCATTTATTTTTAGAAAAGTAATGGGCAGGATGGCCTAATGCATAGGGAAACTATGAAACGGAGTTGTATCTTTAAATGGCCAATGATAAAATGGATGAAGCCTCATAGGATTTGTTGTACAATCTCTGTAGTGCTGTGGCTTGTTTCTCAAAATATCGTCATTTAAGTGAAACTCTTGCCAAAATGCAAGTTGCAACCAAGGCTTTTTTGTAAATGTATATGAGTCAAACCTTCTTGTAAAAGCATAATTACAACGAAAGAGGCGCTTTTAAGATTTACTGTATTTTTTTTTTTTTGGGTCAAGCTCATTTTCACTGGGAGTGCAAGGGCACTTTTACAATGGCATCAAAATCACTTTTTAAAACACTAAGAAGGCTTGACATAACATGAAATTTTAGCTACTGCTAAGGTGAGTTGTTCGAAAACTCTCTTTTTAGTAAACTCTGTGTACACAAACAATGTTCTAAATGCTCGTGTTAATGTGTAGAGACCCTGGTGATACTACAAGCAAAGTTTCATGTTGTGTCGAGTCTTCTTAGTGTTTTAAAAATAGCGATTTTGATGCCATCACTAATTTGTCCCTAGCACTACCATTGAAAAGGAGTTTGACCTGAAAACGAAAATACGGTAAATCTTAAAAGTGCCTCTTTCATCGTAATCATGCTTTTACACAAAGGTCTGACTCATATACATTCACAAAAAAAGGCTAGATCGCATTTTGGCGAGAGTTTCACTTTATGAGGTCTGTTCAGTCAAGATGCCATAAAAACAGCTCGCTGACTCCACTCCAAATGTAAGTTGCAAATTTCAAGTTTTCTTTCATATGAGCAGATTTTAAAGGAGGTTCTCTTTCTAAATTAACATATTCAGCCTAAAAATCTAAATCCAAGTTTGGAATTTCTAAAATGTAAATGTTGAAATGTAGGATCTCAGGTGTCTGGCTCAGATTCTAAAACATTTAACATCTCAATTTCAATTCTAATCTAAACTAGAAAAGTTATTAAAGGCGACCTCCTCAACTTAGAGAGAGGTACATTTTGTCTCCCATCTCATTAAGTCTTTTATCTGGCAGCATGCAGTACATAATTAAGCTGCTACTGCAACAGAAACGATGGTAATTACTTGCTAAGCAAATCCATTTTGGAAGACAGGAACATAAAAGGCATTTGGACAGCGCGGAGACCTTAAAATAAAACAATCGTATGATGTGATGAACTAGTGAATGGTACTGCTCTGATAAACACTGTTTCTTATGCACAATGTAATTCTTCTAAATAATCGTCTGAAGTGATGAGTGCTTTATAAAAACACATCTACAAAGTCTTGACCTGACTAGCTTCTAAGGATGGTTTGAAGTCAGTCTACCTTTGATTGTATATCAAGTCAGGCAAAGGATTTCAGTGATCACAGAATATCACACAATAAATGGATTATGCATTTTTTTCCCTCTATGCAATTACTACACCACTGAAAAAGTGTTGTGAATTCGAACGCAGGCTGATAATGTACAACTACGGAATAAATATGAAAAGCTTTACTTTTAAGTTGAGGGGGTAATTCCTCCTGTTGAAATGCGGTCAAGCTGAGCATCAGCCAAATACGATTTTGAGATGATTTTTCTTGACACTACACTATATATGCAGTGTAAAATGAAGACATCTTTGCGTTGTAACTCTGTTAAACCATTACCGTTTTAAACTACAGAATCATGTGGTAAGCATTTGTCTTATCCAATAATATAGTAGCCACCATACCCCCTTGAGTTCAGCCATAATATTTATGGAAATCTTCATAGGTCCTGAGCTGGCTAATTGCCAGAGCGCCTTGCAAGGAAAATCAGCTATAGCTCCTGTTCTCATGTGACAGTGACTCCAACAACTGCCTTTATAGATTAAAGGAGAACTTAGGTCAATTTAAACATGCAGCTTCATTGCTCAAGCTACCCTTGACTTGCGAGTACCGAAGACGCGAACAAATTTGGTCCAGCCATTACAGAGCTCCGTGAATGGAGATGTAGCATTGAACGCTAACAGCATGGGGTCAGAACTTTACACTGTGTTTTAAGCGTCTTAACATGCTCCACATCTCACACCAAAAGTTATGCAACATCAGCAGACACCTTAGCACACAGCACTGTAGCGTGTATGACTCAAAATGAATAAAAAAGTAGTTAAAATAGTGTGTTTGTGCAAGCAGCTACTTACCTGTTTGTTGACATCCGTGTGTTCCGGTAGCTAGACCAAACTAGCATATCCATTGAGTGTGCACTTAACAGGCTTAACAGGCTATTGTAAGGCTCATGGCTCATGACAGGCTGTAACATGGACATGTACATTATGAACATAAACACGAAAATGCTGGATTACGTTTCCGTCTCCGCCAGTGAGGGAGTAAGTGCACGCTCGACAGATTGACTAGTTGGTCTAGCTACCAGAACACACGGATGTAAACAAACATGTAAGTAGCTGCTTGCACAAACACACTGTTTTAACTACTTTTTTATTCATTTTGAGTCATACACGCTACAGTGCTGTGTGCTAAGGTGTCTGCTGATGTTGCATAACTTTTGGTGTGAGATGTGGAGCATGTTAAGACGCTTAAAACACAGTGTAAAGTTCTGACCCCATGCTGTTAGCGTTCAATGCTACATCTCCGTTCACGGAGCTCTGTAATGGCTGGACCAAATTTGTTCGCGTCTTTGGTACTCGCAAGTCAAGGGTAGCTTGAGCAATGAAGCTGCATGTTTAAAGGAGTCATCACCTGGTTTTTTACATATCCAGTCCCTCTTGGATCGCTTTGGATCAATTCTTAAAACTTATTAGAAAAAAAAAATTAAAAAAAATCAAACATAGAGCTTGTTCTGACCCTTTTTCATACCGCGACTTTCTCACGTGAGATTATGCGCGAGGTTTTGACCGGTCCGGATGTGCATTGTATTAATATGTAATGAGGCGCGCGTTGATTGGCCGCAGGAAGGACAGAGCCGGAATGGGGGGCGAGCCTGCATGCACACAGACTCCAAAACATAAACAGCCCCCTGTCATGGCGCACACACTAAATGACGAGCCTTACGGAATTCAGGCATTTATGTACGAGCCGGAGTCGGAAACCGAACGGGAGAGTGAAGAGGCAGAGACGGTGGAAGAGACACGTTTTCAGCAGGGTGTCTCTGTATGGTAAATTTTTTTTTTTTTCCTTCTTACTTTTCACACTCGTGTTTTACATGTAAGACCTGAGTTTCAATGCTGGCGGTCACAATGTATGGCGTGAAAATGACAGAGAAATAAGCAGATTCGGCATGCTCACTCAGAAAGTCTGGCTGAGGACGGCTGTGAGCCGATGCTTAATATGCAAGTAGCCTCCTGTGGTAACGTCACCACCGGAGCAGAGTCAAAATCTCGTGCTTTAGGAACGTGCACTACTGTGCGCTATTCCTGTTTGGAAAAAGAGCCAAAGCGAAAAAAATAAGCCACTTTCAAACACCAGCTTTTCAGGCAAGTTTCAACAGAGGTCCAACACCAATATGCATGATTTAACGAGAGAAATTGCGATTTCCGGGTGATGACTCCTTTAAATCGACCGAAGTTCTCCTTTAAGGTGAAAGTGAAAATGAGCACCTTAAAATTAACCTTAAATCAGGTTTCAAATGTGTTTAAGAGATACAGTGGTTGCCCCTTACTCATTATTATTATTATTATTATTATTATTATCATCATCATTATTTATAAACCTGTATAATGTGGAGGTTAAACTATTTTCATCTGAATGGCCAAAAAAATATTCCAATCTAACCATCACTGATGAGATCAAATGAAATTCTTTTAATCTATGCCAGTCTACTGAGGGAAATAAGGATCCAGACACAGAGGGAATGAGGGCATCCTTTGTTGCATAAGGCGGTGGTTTGTAGAGAATCTAGGAATTCACTGTGATCAAAGAGGGGTGGGGAGGGTGGTCAGGCAAGGCCACACTTTAATAAAGGCAGGGATCTACTGTCTGCCTTAACACCATTTAAATTACCTGAGCTGAATGGACCTAGTGTTGGACTCCATAAATCATGAGTCGCTGCCTCTTGCTGTGCTTATAATCAAATGTGTACACATTAAAGAAGGTAAATCCAGCCTCTGTTGAGAGCAGATTAAATTAGAGTGCTCCATTCTTGCAATTGCAATACTTTACAGTACTTTTTATTGCCCTTACTGTTTCTGAGGAGTGAAACAGTGTCTTTAGTTAAAAAACAAAACTTAAAGGATGTGTTGAACACATGGTAGTTGGATTACGAAGACCACAGGATAGTGGAGCCTCGAGCTTAGTCAGTAGTTGGGCAGTAACAGCCTCGGGTTCACTCACCAAGGTCAGCTTTACTCAACCTTAATACAAAGACAAACAGGGAAGCGTTCTGCTGTAGAACCATACTACATGTTATAGTGGTGATCACACAGACAAGTGACGACAGCCCATACAGACAGACAAAACGGCTCAGTGTACTTTGACATACAGTATCTTGCAAAGTCGACAATGTCCAAAGGCACAGTTCTACGCCCTGCACC
The DNA here is from genome assembly GCF_900880675.1 of Sparus aurata. Lineage (NCBI taxonomy): Eukaryota > Metazoa > Chordata > Actinopteri > Spariformes > Sparidae > Sparus > Sparus aurata. The sequence continues at coordinate 25,953,631 of NC_044190.1, forward strand.
AAAAGTTGAAGGGGGGAAAAAAACACAAAGACTGTTACTACTGTAGAGGAAAGAGCAGAGCCCATCACAGGTGCACCATGCCATGACCAAACAACTGTTTTGCATGCATCTAATTTAAAGCAAGATCTCAGAAGGAGTATTCCTAAAACCTCTGAATGTCTTTACCCCATTAACAACCTGACTAACACTATGGGTCATTCATTCAGACTGTGCTATGTCATTAACACGTCTTTCCTATACGGGTGTACTTTGCATGTACTTTGAAACCTTCATAACAAGCTTTTTCTCTCCTGAGATTTGGAGAGCCAGCCTAGATTAGCATCAGGAGCGTGACAACCAGCAACAAGCAAGAAAGAGTGCCACACCTCCCTTTTTACCACAGGGAACATTCAACCTGTCAAGTGCGAGACATTGTACCAGAGGAATAGGAGCTAAAACACAGTGGTTTTACATTAGATTACTGAACACCACGAGGACTGCATACATTGAAACTGAAAGCACAGATGTAACATTCACCACTGTCTTCTGTTGGGAGAGTACTGCACCATTAAACTAGACAAAACGATCATTAGACAGCTGCAAGATGAAGAAAATACAGAGACACCACTGGGGAGAAGCCTTTTCCCTACTCAATTTGCCAGGCACCTGCACTTTGTCTCTTATTTTCTCTCTGTGCTCAGATATGCACTCAGATGTTATAAATGAAATACTACAAATGCAGATCACTCTATTCCTTCTAATACTATCAACCTGAAGTGATCACATGCCCATAGCAATAAATTAATACTAATTCTACATGAGTACACAATAAGGAAAAGCAAAACTGAAAGTGTAAAACTCAAATCAAATCAGCACTGTACATGCTCACCCTGTCGAAGCCACTGTTAAATTAATGTATAGTTATTTCACTTGTATGGGGAGGGCCTGGTGTTCAGTAGAGAGAGCCAAGAGTCATCACTGAACTAAATGCTAACTATTTGCTGATAATGTAAATTAATAGATCAACATAGATGATCTGCAGTCACTCAACAGATCTCAAACAAACAATGGAAGAATCATGGAGTTGTAATGAGGAACCAGCTGTGTCCTGTGAGTTCATGTCTTTAGCCTGTAGACAACTTCAACCTTTCACCACTCCAAAGTTGTAGGTTCTGTTAACCTTTACAAAAAGCTTCTTCTTTTTTTGCTATGTTAAGTTGCAAACTAGCCAGCAGGCAAAGCCTGCACAGGAACCAACACTAGCACTCAAAAACTTGTAAATCTACCTCCCCCAATGCTCTCTCCATTACCACCTGCGTAGAGCTATGGTTACTGCGAGGGAGTGAACTATACATTAAAAAACATGTGTGAGATTAACAATTTTGCTACAGTGCATGTCAAATGTGTACCCAAGGCAGTGGCAATACTCACTATACACTTTGCGAGTCAGATTTGTACACTCAGTGACAAAGCCTGGTAAGAATTGGCTTCTATATAGTGTGATTCACCTCTGCTAACATGCTGTAAAACAAAGCTCTACTTAATGCATCTGCTCAAATGAGCATTATGTCACAAAGGTAGTCACCACATCACTGTCAGCAGCAGGGGAGGTTAAGTGGTTTTTAATTAAGGCCACAGCTGTCTTGTTTTAAGCATAACATTAAGCAGCGGTAATGTTATCGCACTGTATTACTTATCAAAGGATAACTTTGAGTTCTCTTCACCATAGGCACCATCACTATTAGACAAGTGTATCCTATAAAAGAGTGGTTATTACACAGTAGCTGGTTGATATTGTGGTATGGCACTTGCTGAAACTCCCACAGCTTCAAAAAAGAGAGAGAGATGTGGCAATGATGTACAGGAATCACCCATACTGCACGTCATACTCATTTATCCACTTCCTACTTACAGCTGACTTCCTTAACGTGAACCCAAAAAATGTTTTTTGAAAACGTGCCACATGTTATTAATACATTGTTATAAAAATGTTACTTTCCTAATTGAGATGTTGTCAACACTAACTTACTTACTTGAGAAACTAGGGTAAAAAGGAGTTCATGGCCTTAACACAGTAAGCTAGCTATCGTTAGCTTCCTAGACATCCCAATGCAACGATTAAGTATAGCTAAGATATTGACAATCTGACAAAGTTTAGAAACGTCTGATACCAATACTTACGTTTGAGACAAATGTGAAATGCTTAATGCTACTTAGCTACAGCAAATTACACATCGCAAAAGTAAGCTAACAACAAGCTAACACTTGTACAGTCTGATATTTTCAGAGAGAGGGCAACATATTAGGCTGACATCACAGCAGTAGCTTCACCTTGGCTGACATTATTTCGTCAAATGATGGTTTACATCTACAGAATTTGACAATATTGCCAAACTGAGTCGAGAGGCCATTACATGCTCGGCATGACACCTGAATCTCGTCGCCGATTGATCAGGACATGATGCAGTTTAGGCCTTCTCGGAGCATTTGGATTATCAAGCTAGCGAGATATCTGTGGCGTTAGCTAGCGACCTGACCACTCGTTAGTTTCTCTATTACCTACTCAAAATACTATCCGACTTTTCAAAAATCAAGTGTGAATCACGTCTGCTAGCTAGAAAGACGTGCAACATAAATTTGGCATTAACTTACGTGTTGTCACGATGATTATGACTTACTGGACAACACACTGTATAAATGGCTATTGGGCTTTACATCCCTAGCCCAGCAGGTAGTTAGCAAGGCTACAGCTATGAGGCAATGCTAGCCATGCTAGCTAACTTAGCTGCTGACAGGCACAACCCCGGTGTACTGAGGGCTGCGACTTCCTATGTAGCGCCACAGTGAAAGTTGTCAACGTAGATACAAACAAACCACTGATTATTACTCACACGTAAAGCCATTTTCATACATTTCTGCCGACATATTATCCTTAGAATATACTTACTAGCCGTAATGATGCCAGAAAATGACTGGAATCGTCTCTATTAGCAATGGAGGGAGGAACACACTAGACATGCAAAATGGTGGCTACTCCAGCCTCAGCACATCTACCGCAGGCGGAGGGTTACACTGACATATCCCAGAGGCTCATGAAAGAAGCGCGGACTGAAGTTTATCATCAGCGTACAGTAACGTTAGCTTGTACTAGAGGACTTCTCCACAGTCTGCCCCTCTGACCGAGACCCCCATCTGATATGCCAGTGTTCTCTGGACACCATGGGTAATGGCTGATTTATGTCTTCATGGCGATGAGAGATGTAGCTAGGTGACCGTGTTGTTAAACCCTGCTATCGTTGGCTAGGTGATGTCTAGCTTGTTCTCCTCTGTCGTTCTCGCGTTGACTATAAAGGGCTAACGTTAGGCTGGTTATCCTTTAGCTGGCTAGCTAACGTTAACGTTATCCCGTTGATGGCGCTGACTGATTGACTGTAAATAATGTTCTGTAACGTGGCTGTCAGTGCGAACATTAATGTATGCCGCCCGTCACTTTTTCTACAAAACGCCGCAAATGTCACGAAGAGATTATTTTGTTGAGATGGCACAATTTCGCTTTACCGTGCGGAAGGATATATTTTTGCCCGGTGAATGTCGTGCTGCGGTCCGTTTACTCGTGGCAGTCAGTGATGACGACTACATGTAATGTTATGACAGCGTTTAAATGGTGTGGAGCGCCACCTAGTGCTGGTACTGTGCTATCCAAGGAATGTAGGCTGGGCTTGATTTATGGTTTATCAAACACTAAAATCTAAGAGTGCTTCAGATTTGACTGTGGCCATCAACCATTAACCATTGCTTTTGTGTTGTTGTTAATGTATCATTGATTACAGCTAGCTGGTTGGTACTTTGCTTCTCATTTTGGGTTTGATCACAGGGAACTTGCAAGCAGCCCTACTTGACAAGCCTTTATTTCAGACTTATTACTCAGTCCATCCATATACAATCTAAGCTTTTCTCACGATACTTACTTTGACTCTTTGCGATTGCAATGTGATGTAAAAACCTTGGTTCAGTTTGAGGCTGTTACTCATTTGTTTTGTAGCCTCGCTAAAGCTGTCGAAGTAAACAAGGAATCTGGAGGATGGGGAGTCAGTGATGGAAATTACTTTATCACATGCTTTCACTTGTTTTCATGTCATATGGACTACCTGAAATGATATCTTGAACTCAACCACGTGATGATTTCTAGTCCTTTCATCTGCCTTAAAGGAGCTATTTGTATTGAAATGTTGAATAATGGCGCTTTGGGATTGGAGGACAGGTTGGCTGTCATCCCAAAGTGGCGAGTTGGGAATGAGACTCAAAAATCGATTTAGAACAATTTGTATGTCTGTGATTTGTTGCAATAACAACGTCTCAGTGTACAAAGTCATTTATACACAGCGGTTATTTATTTCAGGAAGCTATCCCGGCATTAGGTGGGAGACAGACATATTAGTGAGGCTGCTAGTTCATCACAGGACGTATCTAATAATCAGGAGTGCCCTATTAACTCTTTGGGCCATGTCAGAAAAACAAAGAAAGTTAACTTTAAATGGAAAAGCAAACTTTTTTTATAATGTTGTATGCAGATATGCTAGTTTTCAGAAGAAATAGTTTTCCTATTAGAAAATGCTACATTTGGTCTAACCTCTAGACTTTTTGAATTGCATGCAGCAATGTTTATTGTCAGTACTGTGAAGAATCCCGCTAACTTTGCTGTCTGGAACCCAGACTTACTTTTAGATTATTCACCAAAATTACAAAACGTACATTTCTCAGTTATCCCTAGTGATATATTGTCATGCTGATTTTTTTTGTTTAATTTGACGTCTGGCAACTTTCGAGATTTCTGCCACCAAAACAATATTTTAATGGAAGTGAGAGAGGAGTTTATGCTTTAAACTTCATTTATTTATGGCACGGGTCTCGTTAAAGTGAAACACATGGCAGGTAATTCCCACTGAGAATCAGATGCATTTACTCTAGAGCCCCCATTATCGGCCTGTATTAACATATCACAGATATCAGTACCTGTGTGTGTTTTGTCCTGAAGGTAACAAAACATTTCAGAACAAAAATGTCAAAGTTCGTGGTCATTTAAAACGGTGTTGCCATTGCCAGCTCTGTCCACCAGAGACCACTGAGACGTTGAGTTATAGGTGCCAAAAACCCTCCTCAGTACATACTTTAATTTCTTCACAGGTAATGCATAATAATAATAATAATAAGAGATCATTATCAAAATGTTGTGTTCTGCGTTGTTACTTCAGATATTGGCCGATATATTATTAACAGATATATTGTTGCTCTTATCGATACTAGACAATTTGATAAAAGTCTCCTACTGAGGAAGTTATTCTTCTTCTTATTACAGGATAAAAATGTCTACTTTGAAGCTACGTTGTATTTTGATAATGGGTGATGATCTGACAAAACAATTCCAATATAAAATCCACTGTAGGCTTGTATTTCAGGCACTTTCAGGCATCAGTCTCTTTACTCTCTTTGATTCTCTTGATCAGCAATGAAGCGTTTCTAGTTGTCTTGCACATGAATCTGTCGGCATGCGGCTCACTCACCGGTATCATCTCAGCTTTTAGCATTAAAACATTGTCTTAAAGTTAAGTATTAAGGGTTGTTCTTGACCTTGAAAATTGTAGTTTGACAAAGCAGTTTACAGTTTACTAACCAGTATTCAACCTACTTGATTCTGCCACCTTTCTAGCTTCGAACAGTGTTCTGGGGACCTTGTTTTCCTCTTGGAACAGCTTGTTTACTCAGTTATGGAAAAGATTTAAAAAAAAAAAAAAAAACTCTGAGGTTGTATTATTACCTCATTAATATTGTAAATATCAGAATTCTGATTAGAATTTCTTATCCAAAACAACATAGTGCCCCATTAACGTGTTTTTTTTTTTACTAAAATGTTCCAAATAAACTGCTTTAATTGGCATTCTGATTATTTTAAACACACAATTATGAATATGTTGTTCCTCTCATAGAAAAGTAACTCTCCACATCTTGTAGATATACTGGCTCCTCTGTGACAATATTAAACCATATGTGAAAATCTCGAGAGGTTTCTCTACACAGACTGTTTATTTTATTTTTTATTTATTCTTTCTCCCACACGACCTGAACGCAGCATAGTGTCTTTAGCATGAACTCCCCAGCGTCCCCGCATATCCCACAATCCTGTTCGGTGCAGCTTCATTGCTTTTACGTTAGAGATCAGCTGAGCTCGTGCGGCGCTGCAGTGAGAGCGCGGGTGCCAGCGGCTCGAGATCGGAGCAGCTCGGGGCCGCTCGGTGTCTCTCTTGTCGGGCTTGGACATCATTTTAAACCCCCCTGATCGACCGGAGACGGGGATTTTTTTTATTTATTTTTTCTAACGACTGCAAGAATGTGACTCTTTTATGTTTCCCCTTTTTTTTTATTTTCTATTTTTTACCCCCGTGCTCCGTTGATCGAGGAGACGATTTGATTTTTTTTTTTCTGTTATTATCATCTCGCTCATCATCTGTCCTCCTCAGTGCGGAATACACCTGGATCGGGGTTAGGAGGAGATTCACAGTTTTGTTTTTTTTCGGGGCAATAATATGTCCAGGCGAAAACAGACCAACCCCTTCAAAGTTGACTGTAGGTATTCCAGGTATTGTCTTAATACTATTTCACGAGTTACGTATCCGTGTCACGTTCAGTATTCGGTGTGTAAACAACGGGGATGTGCTGAATATTGTTATTATTGTTGCGAGCTGCATTAACAGTGTTTTTCCGCCGCTTTCCATGATGTCCGCTGTAATATATTCATGGGGATGTATTCAACCAAAGACAGGGCTTCTCGTGACACACCATCACATTGTATATGATGTGAGCAGCTGACATTTCAGATCACTTTCAGTTTGGGTATTCTTGTCAGGGTATTGAAGGATATCTCACTGTGATTGTGGTTTGTAGTTTGTGTGAGAGAACAGCACAAGACTCTATTGGCTGGTGTGTATATACGTATTTTGTATTTCTTTATTCTGCCTTTAGTGGTCGAATTGACATAGAAATAAAGCAAGTATACAGCAACACTTATTGCCTTATAATTTAAATAAAAATCAAGGCAAAGACTATGCTGCCAAAAAATAAACAAATAAGTCGTCAGACGTGCAGATGAGCACATCTCCGGTAAACGCACAGTAGTTACTTAAAAGGAGCTGTTATTATTTTAGACAAGCTCAGCAAGATTGGTGGATCGATCAGGTGTAATGGTAGTCATCATCTCATTCTCCTGCGACCTAGTCATGGTAATATTTATCCTTCCATGCTGAGAATATGCGCAGAACTTCAGGTGATTTTTATCACTGTGTGTTTTCCAGGCAGACTGATCCATGAGACGTCTTGTGATGATATCTTCCTCCGATCAGCCTGTTTCCTCAGGGCTTGTAGCTAAGCATGTTTTGTGGTTTCTGGGTTTTGTTATAACAAGGTGTCATTTTTGTAGATTTAATGAGCAATAACATGCCTTGAGTGTTTGGAAGAAGCAAGGCCGAGAGCGTCATGGCAACTAATGTATCGTTAGACCCTGATCAGCGGGGGCAAGCGTTTCAACTTTTACACACTGGGGACCTGCATGGTGTCAGTTCAGTTTGCACTGACATCTCAGTTCCAGTGCAAGATGAGAGGGAAGCGACACAATGCAGTGGCAATTAATTACCAAATCAATCTGTAGATTTACAGAAAATACTGCTTCCAGTCTTTCAAATGTGTGGTTACGATGTTTTCCTTTTGTCATATTGTCGGTCAAAGAAAATAAGCTATTTGAGTACAACACAATGGGTTCTGCAAAATGAAAAATGGGCATCTTCCACTGTTATCTTATAGCCAATCAACAAAATGATTCATCAAGTCAACAGCTGATAGAATGGTCGATAATAAGAATTTTTTTTTTTCAGCCCCACAGAAACGCAGTTGACTAAAACGAAGCAGAGCCTCAGCTATCTGATACACGTGCAATTCTCCTGTACTTTAGGATGGCAGTAGTTGAAATCAATGTCTCTGTTATGTCTCTGGCTGCAAAAGCCTATTCATGCTCATTTTCTCGTATTGATTAACTTCTGAGTGGCACATTGTCCTCAAGTATTCTTGTTTGTAAGCAGGGGTTTCCTGCTATTATCAACTGCAGCATCCCATTGTGATTCTATACAACTTACAAAATTAACTTAACAACACTGCAGCGACCCCTGGTGTGAATTAGAATATGGGTGTCCCCCCTGGATCCCCCTTTTCTTTTGGGGGGTGGACAGCATGCTGACCTCGTAAGCGCGACACAGTCCACAGAAAGGGATTGCCTGCTGTAATCTGCTGAAGTTACAGTATGTCTGCTACAGCCCTGCCGCTTTCTAAACATAGTTTGTCTAAACTGCCGGCGAAATACATCTTGCACTCGCGACTGCACTAATCCCTGCGAGCTAATGAGCTCATTTGCTGCTCTGTAACACTTGCAGCGAGCTGGAAACCCTCAGTAGGGCTTAAATTTGATGTTGGCATTAGTTAGTGCACTCCACGTGAGGCATCCAAAACATTTCTCAGACAGAGAAACCGCAGCGCCGTCACCGGAGTGCGAGTTCTGACTCTCCGTCTGCTCTGCCCTGATTGTTTTACCTGTCTTCTCTTGTGAGGTATGAATTGCATGCACAGAGCCGTTCCCCCACGAGAGGGTCAGACCAGATAGACAGACAGACTGACAGACCAGACAGGCAGGGAGACAGTCTGACAGGCAGGCGGGCCGACACACACCACACACACACACACACGCAAAGACACACGCACACAGGGAATTCCAGACAATAACACACCAGCGCTGTCTGTCGAGCTATTTGCGTTCCTCCTTGAGTTTGATGTCGAACAACAGCAAGAAAAACAGCATTATGTAAAAGTTAATTAGGACTGGAGGAGGTGGAGAGAAGTGGATGTGTCCTTCATGTTGACAGTAAATAGACATCAGTTTTTTTTCTGACAGTATATGGTGCATACTTACTGTAAACACTGAAAACTCCTTCATGAAGAGTTCAAGTTTATCCCTTTCATAACTTTTTTTGGGATGTTTTAATGGTTGAATACAGAGGTTACAGTTTTTGTTTTATGAAGGAGTACAATGGCGCTTTCCACAAACCTGTTTCTGTCAAGCATCTGAACTTAGTTTCAAAACTGCTAAAAAAATAATGCGTTTTCTCCTCGTATGTGCTGCAGTAGATTGCCACGTGCTATCATGATTACTTGCTGCCAGATCAATATCTAATTATATAAGTATATGAATATGACTTTTTTTGTTGTAATTATCATGAAGAACCAGGTGCCAGACCAACCAGAGAAAGTCTTCCAACGGGGAAAATTGGCTCATCACTTCACCTTCTTCTTTTTAGGAGTAGGTCACCAGGTAATCAGAGTAAGAATTGATCCGATGTTTGGCCCACCATCCTCGTGTGTGTGTGTGTGTGTGGATGCAAGACGGGGGCCCCCGCACTTCCTGCAGATTCAGACGTGTTGTGCGTCTGAGTGTTTTTTGGAAGGGACGGCGACTGAAAAGGAGAAGGGGAGGGGGGGCTTTGAATTCAACCGGACCCCCATTGCTCGGTGTTTGAGTAGAGTTTTGGCATTCTATCTTTTGTCTGTTTTGTTTTGCGCGCTCCCCCCACCACCACCAGCACCCCCACACACATACACTGCCTCTCCTCCTCCCCTTCTCCCTCTTTCTGTGTGTCTGTTGGCTGATGAGTTTGTCTCTTTGTCTGGATTCAGTCAGACACTGCGTCACCTCCTGCCTACAGACACACAGACTCAGAGATAACATCACAGTGGCAGAGACTGAAGGGAGGGAGAGGGGGGAGGGAGGGAGGGAGAGAGGGAGCGAGGAGAGACAGATGTACAGACAGAGCCTTAGCGGCGGGGGGATGGGTATCTCTCACACATCAATCATTGGCTATGTGCCGTGAAGCCAGCTTGTTGTAGTATAGTTCATAGTTCAATACTCACGACCCACTCTAGCAGTGCTAATGAATGCTTTGACTTCTATGGGAAAAGTGCCCAAACTGCGTTCACATACTAACTTCCCACCACTAGCGAAATAGTGCGATGACAAACCTCCTCGAAGATTATACCTCTGTTTTCCTCACAGACAGACAGAGTGTGTGTGTGTGTGTGTGTGTGTGTGTGTGTGTGTGTGTGTGTGTGTGTTTGTGCGAACGCTATACCTCAGGATTGTGACGAGGGCTGTAATTACTTCTGTCAGTCTCAGGTAACTGGAGTCAGGATCTCTCTCCCATCTCTGATCTGTGTTAATGGCGAGGGCGCACACAAGGGAAGAAAATTGGACTTTTTCTATCATTAATTTTAGCTATCTGAAGTGGGATGCTCCTGTGCGCGGATGCCAGAGAAGCTCCCGAGCAAACTGTCTCCAATAAAGAAGCGGCGTTGGCAGTTAAATACAGGGTTTTGCACGGTCAAGTGTGATAATATGAAAAGTGAAGGCATTTTTCGCAGAATCCTGCGGGGTTACCGTCAAAACAAAGAGTGGCATCACAACGAGTTAAGTGAGCCACATATGGGCTGCCATGGTATGAAGCTTCATCCTCCCCCTCAAGAGCTGATGGTATAGATATGGAAGTTACACACAAGCAGGGAGGACAGAGGGCGAGCCAGGCTGTTCAGTGTGTGGGTGGTACTGAGAGAGAGAGAGAGAGAGAGAGAGAGAGAGAGAGAGAGAGAGAGAGAGAGACTAGAGATGAGCGATCACAGAGAAGAGAGAGAGATAGCGAGAGAGAGAGCTCGAGCTAGAGAGAGAGAGCTCTCGATCGGAGCTATCTAGATAGACGAGCAGATAGATACGACGCTATAGATCTCTCCTCTTCATCTACTCTCTCTCTCTCTACGCTCGACTCTCTCGCATCTATCTGATCTCTCTCTCTATCTCTCTTGCTCCTTCTCGCTCTCTCTCTCTCTCTCTCTCGCCCTCTCCTCTCTCTCTCTCTCCTCCCCGTCTCCCTTTCTGGAGCAAAAGATGCAGGCGCTTCTTCCCCCGTGGGACTGCAGCATGGCAGCCGAACAGAGCTAGCATGTATCTGCGAGTGTATATGTGTGTGAAAAAGTGGGGGTTGGGATGCAAATGAAGTTAATGTGACTGCACGTATGTCAGCGGGCTCGCCTGGCTGCCTTTGCATTCATTATGTTTCAGCGTGGGATGGCTCGACACGAAAAGCAGCTTAATCGGGGAAGAAGTTCTCGCGGTCCACACCCCGAGTGGATCCCAAAAGTTCTGAGGAAAAAACGCCAAATCGTGCAAATAATTTACCGTCAAGGTCTGGACTGTCCTCATCAAAGGTTTCACTTTGGTTTGGACTGTAATCATCCGTACCATTCTGGTCTTAATCTAATCACATTGGGCACACATTATGTTTCGCCATGGACAAAAACAAGAACCCCTTAGCTTCTGCATAGGTAAATGCACTAGTGTTGAAAAATTCATACCTTCTTGTGGTATGCTATGTCAGTAGATGCTGTTTCTATGTTGCTATGGAGATAAAGCGCTCATGTTGAACACAATGTATGGGTAAAAAAAAAAAGGGGGCTCCTGTATTAAAATAGATTTGAATCATTGACGTTTGATGCTAAATGAAATACTAGTTGTGGCGCCTGTCTGTCTGTCTGTAGAAACACTGGCTGCATGTTCTGCCTGTATGGTTCATGCTTTGCAGGAAATGGAACTACGTCTTCATACATCAGTCCCCTAAATTGTGAAACTGGAAAGAAAGGCTTCCCGTTCATGAGGTGCACATCTCTCTTTGGTGGTGCAAATGTTGTTTAGCCCGTCTAACTGGCTTTATCTGCAAACCTGGACTTGCCATTCTTGGAATATTATTGATTCATTCACTCATTGTCATAACGGATGCATACCACCTCACACACGTGGCAAAATGGTGTGGGCGTGTGCGTATTTTTTACTCAAGTTTGGTCATGGCACATGAATCCAAAGGGATGCACCTTTTTGTTCTAGGCCACTCCCACTGCCACACTGTCAGCATGGCCACAAACACACACCCTCACACACAGAGACACTTGACTTCCATTCAAAATTTCAGCCAAAAACTGACTGATAAAAGATGGGGGGATTTTCTTGCCGACTGACTGACTGACCAAGCAACCCATAGAGCTGCTGACATTTTTTTTAATCAAATCCAGCTAATTACATATCTTGCAGGTACATCTCATTGAAAGATGGAAAAAGTCGACTTAATACACCCAGAGATACTAAAAGGATCAAATAGCAAAATCTGTGGTAGTACACACATTTTACTCATCTAATGTTAATTATCTTCCCCCGAGGATTAAATGCATATTTTTATGGAGGGTTAAGTTGCCGTTCACGAAAGAGCCACCCACCTCCACTCCTCACGTTCTCTCCCCAGTTGGAACAGCTCATTGTACTCACCAGTCTTACTGACTGATCTGTCTTTTCTGTCTCCAGGGCCATTCCACACTTCAGGCATCACAGGACTTCAGCACACTATTAACATGGATGGCAGGGACGAATTCACCGAGGACAGTGAATGCTGCAGCAACAACTCCCAGGAGGTCCAAGAGCCAGATAGCATCACAGGTACAGGATGGAGGGACGAAAGGGACAAAGAGGGACTGGATGGACGCTGTAGGACGTCCACGGCCTGAGGGGTGTTTAGTGAGAGTAAGCCCTGCTCTGTGTTCTGTTGTCTGTCTGTATTGATAGGGCTGTGTTTGCCTCCATAGAAGACAGTGATAGCGACCTTGACAACCACGGCGAAGACTCGTGCTCCTCCAACACCTCCGCTGACGACCACATGACCACCAAGAGATCACAGTGCCGCCTACAAGGAGCGGGAGTCAAAGAGGTGAGCGTGCTGGTATCCACATGAAATCTTGTTAATGTTCACGATTGTGCCATTTGCTTTGTTCATGAAAGTTCTTTGCCTCATCTTGTATTAGTTTGAGGACTGCCTATGCGTCACACTGTACGCAACTGTTCTTTGGAGTTGATCATGTGGCATGAACATACAAGCAAGATTCCACAGAGATAAATTATTGACAAGGTGCCCAGTTTTATTTTGAGATATGTGGTTCTGAGTGAAGTGTTTGTTATCGCCGCAAGACTTGTGTTGGCTGTTATAATGATAAACTTAATAGCCGGATGTTTCTTCATCTCTTACCTACCAGTTGTGCATTTTAAACAAGGTATTATTTATTTTTATTAAAGATTCAAAAGAAGGACCTACATAGTATTAAGAAATGATAACAAATCCTATTAAAGCAAAAGCATCCATCCCTCTGCATGCAAAAGCAAAGAGCAAACTGCCAGCATAATCAAAAATGGAATAAACAAGACAATAATAGACATGCATGATGTATCAGGAAATTAAAGGGAGCTCTCTGTACTCGGGGCTGAAAGTACTTCGGGGATGGTGCCGGATTTCCGGCATATAACTTTGTTAGGAAAAAAATGTGTATTTGATGTGGTTTAAGTCATCTTCAGGAAAGCAAAGGGTAGTTCCACCTACCAGAGGTATGAGACTGACCAACAAGTGCTGGCCAATCAAAGGCACGGTAGGGCGGGTCTTGCCACGAAACGTGAGTGCGGTGTGGTAGCCCTGCAACTCGGCTCAAATGGAAACAAAGTTTCTTAAACCTGGCTAAGATATAGCCTTACTTGGGAGAGGAGTTAGGAACAAATGGCTGGGCATGGATAAAGGAAAATGGTGGAGATGGAAGCCGTTCTGCACTCGATGCCATAAATTGAGGGAGCTGGGTGCTTGCTTTCGCAGCGTGTGTTCGAAGAAACTACTGTACGGCAGCAGAGGGAAGAAAGTGCTCGCTCGCACGAATTAGTCAATTCGCCAGTCACAAAGCTTAAATCTGGAGCTCACATAAGTACTTTACTGGACACGAAGGTTACAGTCGTCACCGCGCCTTCAGTGACCGACCATGTTTTAGACCAAAAAATAAGGAAGCACTTCATGAGTTTCAAATCGTCAACTTGTCATTTTCAAGTTACTGCAGCATTGTTGACATTTGCCATTCACATGCACACTGCAAAGCACATACATAGAGAAATAATACCAAGCAATTTGTCAGTTTTTCCCATCGAAAATCCCTTGATGCAAAAGTGGATTTTCTCCAATTGTATATTTTAATGTGAATATTGATTTGGATATGGACTCTGAATTCAATGTTTGCTGTAGGAGCTGCACTGTGTTGTATATGCTGCAGTTGTGACTTCACAGAAGCTGTCTTGCACTGAAAGAAAATAGCAGATAACTTGACTGAAGTACTGTTGAGGTCAACAGGAACAGGACATACTGATATCTGACATTTCAGTGTTTCCTTGTCATCAGATCATCCGTTAAAGCTGTATAACACAAACTAAGTCTCAGCTAGTTGTGCTACAGGGAGCAAAAACATTGGTAAAATTTTAACATTCAAATGAAGCACTTCCATTCGGCTGCAAAAATCCTTCAGCATGTCGTATAATCAAGGAGCACTTCAGCGTCACCTTTGTCACTTTTGTGAACACTTCACGATCGAGAAAAACGAGAAGCACTCCCGGTATCAGCCAATATGTTTTTGTGCCTGGACCTTCTGCTCGCAAGTGTTCTGTGTTTCAGCTTGTATGTGAGTCACATCTGTGACAGCACACAGCATCATGTCACTGTTAGTGAGTCACAGGGACTTGTGGGAATTTTGCTCATTCACACGCTCGCCATATACCACTTGCAGATTTGCTTCATCTGAGAACTTGTGCAGCGAGTCGCGACGCCACGAAGGGCTGGATAAAATGAGTTCCCGTGTGTGGCGTTGTTCTATAAGTATCAACAATGTGATTATAATGTGTTTATAATCAGTTATGCAGCAGTTTGCTACTTAAATGACACGAGTTGGGATAAGCACTGTTAATCTTCCACAAATAATAACACATTTAATCATGTCAAATGAAATACATGCCATATGATTAAGATATACAACCGCACTGCTGCGAGTTTGTTGGTGTACTTTGCATAAAGTAGTGGCTTCACTCCTGAATTGTGTTTTAATCATGCTTGATTTTCTCCCAGGAGAGCGAGGAAGGGGACCACGGCAACAACTTTGTTTGTCCGCTCTGCACGCTGGATTTCAGCAGCCCCGAGAAGCTCATCTCCCATGTCTACCAGGTGAGAGTGATATTGTCCTGATCCTAATGTCCTAATCGTGTACAGAAGCATGAAAACAAAGCTGGATCGTTTGTCGCAGCCTGTTTTCTAATAAGCTAGTAGTAGGTCATCACCTTTAAAGCTCCTAAGTGGCTTTTCACATGAGCCTTCCAGTGAAATGCAGGTTAGATGAGGGAAGGTGTTGGTTTGCATGAGCCAGTCTGGTGCTTATTGTGTCATGTAACTACACAGGAGTAAAACACAAAAAAACAAATTAAAATCAGGACTGAAATCTAATCTTAGTTGGACAATGATTTATTAAAAGCTCTCAAAAAAAGACATTGAGAACTAAACATTGAGAATATTTTTATTTATTTGCTGATGGTAAATAATTATTTATGCGCTCCTAAAAATGCTGCAGTTGCAGGTTCACCTTCCTCTCTCGTTATGTTTGTCGTCGCCAATCACATTCGGCGGCTGATTTGCTCCTTCCTTCAGGAACTGCAGAACTCGTACAGTGAACACATTACACAGTTTGTGTTTTTGCGGATGTCAGGCAGTTTTTGGTTTATTTCTAAGACGCTGATGGATGAGTTTGCATTCTGCCACCGTAATGTTGAGCAAGTTACAACAGGGGCTGACCCATGTGGACCATATGGACTGTGGACGCAAGCCATAAGAATGTCAATTACCACAGTGTTAACTAGTTGCTGTTGCAGTTATCAATTGTCTGACCAGTGCTTGGCACTGAGTAGTCTGAGGATGGCCCAGCAAACATTTTGAAATTATTGATTCACAATCATTATAACAGTTTTGAGGAAAAGGAACTCTTTTATTCCGCACCATTCTACAAGCTCTGTAGATGTATCATTATTCATTCTCCATAACAATCTTAGAATGATACATTTTGAAACTAGTGATAAAAACTTTCAATATTTGATTTTTCAGTTCATTATTATATCACAGCCATATTCCCATCGTTATGTTCTCCTCCATGATTGGTTATTTACTAAAGCGTTTCCCTGTTACTGCCGCAGTCAAATTCTTCAAATGTTGAATCCAATTTGTTCCTGTTCAAAATGTTAAGAACTCACTGCAACAACAAGTGGACGGTTCTCATCTTTTAAATGTTGCTGGTGTGCTTAAGACATGTCTCTTGTTCTTATCTTGTTTTGCCGTGTTGTAACAGCACACGACTATGATGAGCAACAGCAAGAGCTATGTGTGCCCAGTGTGTGGGCGAGCCCTGAGTTCGCCTGGCTCGCTTGGACGGCATCTTCTCATCCACTCTGAGGACCGCCTCTCCAACTGCGCTGTCTGTGGCGCACGCTTCACAGACACCAACAACTTTAACAGGTTCGCCTCATCTCTTCTGTAGCTCTGGTCTCAAGTCTTTCATGCACATTGATTCAAATTGTTTAAAGGAAGATGTATATAGATGTGTTCATTGGGATCTTACAGCTAAATATAGAGAAACATTGTTATGGCCCAGAGGTTTCAGGTTTTTTTTTTTCATATTTGATTACATTATCAACAATTAAGCAGTTGAGTCGAGTTAAAAATGTTAAGTCAGCTGCTTCCACAGTTATCAAGAAAATTACAGACAAACAGATCATTATATTCCAGCCATTTTTATCAATCTTTGAATGTTTCAAACAAGATCTGATGGGTTCAGTAACCTACAACAGATCCCTTCACATGACAAAGGCAGCAGACATCACTGACTGCCGGAGAAACTATTTTAAATAGTGCAGTTCAATCCCTGGTAGAACATCAAAAAATGGTTTTGGCAGGAATGCAGTGAATTGATTTAAAAATGAGTCAGAAGTGACAGGTCACAGTCCTCCAGTCAACATTTAGGATGACTGGAGATTTTCTTTTTGTACGAAGCAGGTTAAGATAAAAAAATGAAGTGAACAAATGTCTTAAATACAGTGCGCCGGAACACAATGGAACAGTGGTTCTCAAAGTGTGAGATTAGGCAGGATGCAGAACATGGGGGATGAATAAAATTAGTACAAGAATGACAGATCTAATGAAAATAAACTTGCATGTTGCTTAGCAACTACCACTACATTGAAATTTAAACAGCACAGGCAAGGTCAAGACGCGTAGTAGAGGGAGAAACATGGTGAGAAGCAGCAATGTATTTTTTGACGGGAGTGAAAAGAAAAGAAAATATACGAGCTAGTGGAGCTGCCGGAATCAGATGTTACTATATATGAGACCATGAGCACAGATGTACAAAATCTGTGTCTTATTTGTCTGTGGAAAAGCTATTTGACGTAGTTAAAGCCGGAAATAATGAACCGTGAATAAAGTAAATTTGAAAGCATCTGCCACACATTTTCTGTTCTCACGGTGTTTATGGAAACAGTCACCTCGTCTCGGGCTGCTAACGGCGTTAACCGCAGGTCACGTGACACCGCCTCTCGCTCATCTCTGAAACAAATACTGAAATGAGTCACGTTTTGCCGACTGAACTCACTAGTATGAGATAATGTCAGTCATAGCAGTGTGGAGGGTGAGGCCAAAATCAAGTACTTTTTTCAAATGATGTGACCATACAGAGCAGGTTTTGGCTACAATCTGGCTAGTGACAAACAAACAAGAAAGCAGTGCAGGTGTTGTACCCTCCACTGTTGTTATTATGCAAGCGAGTGAGTTGTTGAAGTTTGGAGATGTCAGCTGAGGAAATGTATGCCTTGTATTGAAAAGAATGGAACTAGATGGCACTCTGCAAATACATTTTGAAAAACTGTCTCTTTCTAGAAATCTTGGCCTGGTTACTCAATATAATCTACAGACCATTTTGTGAGCATTTTCGTGTAGGAACTATTTCCTTTCTACCCAACTACCTCCACCGACTGCATCACCACACAAAAGGAAGCGTGCAGCTTTTCACGGACGACAGGCTCGAGCTCCTGTTGGCGCCAGATGTAAATTGCCCCCGTCCTTTGCAGAGCTTTAATGATAGCAAACTGAGTTAGCTGGCTGCTCGTCCATGTGTAGATGCACACTTATCTCTGCATAGTGATATGCTTGGTGGTTGTAGCTTGGCAGGAATTAAAACAGCCCCTACATGAAAGCGATCACAATAAGGTCTCTGGATTATCTTGCGTAACCAGTTCATGATTTCTGGAAAGAGACATTGCTGTTGAATTTTTCAGATGTTTTTTTTTGTTTGTTTGTTTGTTGTTTTGCTGCTTTGAACGCCGCAAACCACGTGCTGTGCAGTTTCATGATATCTGAGAGACGGCAGGCATCTCTTCAACCAATATCTCTGTAAATACTGTGTCTTTTCTCAGGGAGAAGCTTAAAGATGTCCTGGACACGACCAGAATGGATGTCACTGGTGGCCGGGACAGCTGCTCCATGTCCCACTCCCTCTCCAACAGCCCCATGACCAGCCCGGGCCCCGGCAACTGCTCCTGCCACGGGCCGGGCCCCAGCCCCAGCTCATGCCAGGGCCCTCACCACTGTGAGGCTCCTGACCTCAACCCCAACCTGTGTCAAGCCCATCGTACCTGCCAGGGACCGGGCCACATCTCCAGCCAGTGTCACGGCCCAGGACCAGGACAGTGCGCAGGTTCTGACCAAGGACCCTCTTTTCCGTCACTGCCTGACAGTCTCCTCTCTGAAGGGCCCTCACTCGCATCTATCCCTGATGCTCTTAACTCATCTTCCTCGAGCCTTCCTCCTATCCCCGACATCATGAGCCCTATGCCGGTGTATCCCGCCGGGGTGCTGCTGGTGTGCAACAGCTGCGTGGCCTATCAGCAGTTAGTGGAAGCCCAGTCGCCGATGAGAAAATGGGCTCTGCGGAGGAAGAACGAACCCGTGGAGGCGCGCATTCACCGTCTAGAGCGCGAGCGCACGGCAAAGAAGAACAAGCGGGCATGTGAGACAGACGAGGAGAGGGAAATGAGGAGGCTGCGGGACCGCGAGGCCAAGCGCATGCAGAGGATGCAGGAGTCCGACGAGCAGCGTGCCCGCAGGCTGCAGAGAGACAGGGAGGCCATGCGTTTGAAGAGGGCGAACGAGACGCCGGAGAAGAGGCAGGCCAGGCTGATCCGCGAGAGGGAGGCGAAGAGGATCAAGCGGCGGCTGGAGAAGATCGACCCTGCTCTGAGGACACAGATAGAGCATGATCCTGCCGCGATGGCTGCTCTCACAGCAGACATGAGCCTCTTTCAGTTCCCCTGCCCTATGCCTGTCCCTTCCATTGATAATGGTCTGTTCATGAAGCTGCCCTAATTGGACCCGGCTGTTGGGAAGGGAAGGGAGGAGGGGGGGACCAACTGGCTTCTAGCAGCATCATTAACCTGTGCACTCTGCCATCAGGCTGCCATGGTCACAGTGAACCATTCCTAGCTGGTTTCCTTCCAGCCCCCTCTGTGTCGAACAGCTTCACAGACAAACTGCTTTGTTGAATACAGCAAAAAAACTACTTCAATTTCTAATTTATTACAGTCTAGAAAACCTTGGGAGCAGGGTTGAGAATGTTTTCTGTTTCTATGGATGATGACATAAAAGCATGTTGTAAAGAGATTTATCTGTTGGTCAGTGGGCTAGCAGATTTAACACAGTTCATTCTAGCAGGAGCAGTTATAAAAGAAAAAAATGTTTTTGCACATGGACCCTCAGTGACGGGAGCGGGGACTCTGTAGCCACAGCCCCCTCCTCTCCGGTCCACTCCGCCAGCCCAGTGACTCGGGTTTACCGGTAGCTACACCTCTCTCTTCAAGCTGCCACCGTGGGTCCCTGGGAAGTTCATATTCAGTCTACTACTACCTCAGCCGGCGCCGTGGTGGTGCCCTCTGTCTCGTGGCTTACTGCGTTCCAACTCCAGGCTTCCAAAGCGCTACATGTTCTGTACACTACTACAGAGGATGCGGGTTGTCGTCCCCCCCCCCCCCACACACACACACAATTTTTGTTTATCATTCGGGCACTTAAATAGGACACAAACATTCACGTACCATTCCCACTCGTATATCCCAGGTTTGATTATTATGTTTCCTCACTCTGAATGTTTCTGTCCTATTGAACGCGCCGAGTGTTGGACAACATCCCCCCCCCCCCATCTCCCAAGTTGTACGACTTAATGCATTCGCCTCTTTACATTCTCTTTGCCAATATTCTCCTACGTTGTTACACTCCGAATATTTTTGCCAATGTCATTTCTTTTTCTTTTTTTTACCTTGTGTGTTCCGAAGCCTTTTTTCGGCTCGTAAAAAAAAGAATTCAGTCTGTGCTGCTGTTATTGTACTGTACAATACATTAGTTACCTCTTTATATATTTTGGGCTCATCACATTTGGGAATATTGTGCTAAAATGTCCCGATTGTAACAGTTCCTCATATGTTACTACATTACTTGAATTCTGCCCGCAAAAGACACATTTGTTTTTCCTCATTACGAGTAAATTACAACATATGAAAGTGGGTTATTGTGATTATATAGAGTATCATAGACAGAAAAAAATGCTATTTCTGTAGCATTCACGCACGTCGTAAAGCTGCAGTACCTTCGATATATGTAACCACTTAAATTCTGGTTAATTTATATTCTCTGTCAGCAGAATGAGTGAAAGATGTTTACTGATTCACATGACAGAGAAACCTATTTAAACACCTGTTTAAAACCCTTTTCTTGTTTTTTGAATCCCCATCCGTTACTGAGCACTGGGGCAACTTTCATAACATATACAGCCCATACTGGGAGAGAGATTTTATTAATCTATATTCATTAACCTCATTCCAGCACATATTTATGCAATATGATGTGAATATATTTTTCTTGTGAAAACGTTGGGGTTATTTTTTTGTTACCGTCAGTGGTATGAACATTGTTTAAATGTTTAAATTAGAGGCCATGTTTGGATATCCTTGTTTTTTTTCATTTCCTGCCTGTAAGGTTACCTCCAGTTCTTGACTTTGACTTTCACCTCTCCACAGATGCAAACATTTACAGTGTCAAATAAGCGGTTTCTGAATTATTCGTCAGAGTATCAGAGACGAGGACAAGCTCAGTTTGAGTCACTCCTAGATGAGAGTCATTCTACCTGGCTGTTTGTTACAGCAAATTTAACAAAGGAGAAAAAAAAAGAAATATAGGGATTTTTACTAGTTTCGTCCTCCAGAAGCTTTCCTAGGAGTGCATCAAACCTCTATGCAACAGATGTGTTATTTATTCCAAGGGAAATGAATTCAGTTTTCACTGAAACTATGCAGAATGCAACTTTAATTTAAACAGACTTCAATGTAAAGAGTTTAGCTTCTCAGGCAATTTAACTCAGTGAGAGGGCTCAGAGCCTGGTGACAACACCCTGGTCCATAAGAATCATTTATAGATCCATCATTTGACAGGTTTAGGCAGTTTTTCTACAGACTCTTTGTCTTCAGAGATATGTTTTCTCTTCCTAGTTCAGCACATGAAAACAACAGGGTCTCACTGCCATCCTATTCATGACAGACATAGCGTACCAAGGGCAGATCGATGTTTCTTGACAAAGTCTTCAGGTGTCATTTATTTCTCTCTTCTCTCAGACTATGAATACTGGGTATTCTCAGAGGTTGCTCTTTGAAATTGCTGGGCTTCCCTTCAGCCTACAGCGGATTAATGCGACAGAAATCTCCGGCGTCTGTGGTCTGACATACTATTTGCAAAGGTGATCTTTACGAGCAGTTCGTTCAGTATGGATAAGTTAAGCACTGCATGTCGTGAAAACTGCACTTGTCCTAGAATGGTTCGATATGAGCTTGTGTTCTACTGTTAGTTTATGCCTGCCTGTTTTTTATACAGTTTAATCAAGAGAATAATGTGGTTAAAGACTTTGGCCTTTCTATAGTAATTCTATCAGGATTTTCTCTTAATGTCCATGTTTACAAAGCAAATCTCTCTGAACAAGGCCAAATGAATGAGCTAACCTGCTAATGAGAACATTCATGCTTGCTGCGATATCAATGCATTCTGACTGGATGGCACTTTTGAGGTGCCGTCCTCTGTTACTGGATTAACAGATGTACAGACCGTGATGAAACCTGGTAAAGAATGTGGAATAAACATTGACTTTACTATAATGGTAGCTGTCCAGTGTCGCTTTCCCTTTTTCTTTGTTTTCTACATACGAATGCACATGTGTTTTGAATGGATGTAGTTTCACACTTCTTTAAAAGTGATGAGTGTAAATGGAGAGTTTATATGAAATATATTATGGCAGGTTTGTTACTGTGGAGAATTTGAGTGTGGTTTGTTATCTTCTGTGGTGAAAAGTAGTTATACGTGTATATATAAGTAAAACAACGCAGTACAAGTATACACTAATACAGAAATATTGTAGCTTTTATGAAAATAGATAGACAAATTCAAAAATGGGTAAGCAACTGAATAACTCATTGACAAACTTTATTGCCTCTAAATACCACTATACGTATAGCATTTTAATATTTAACATTGAAAAATTAAAATTGTTCCTCTCTAAAATGATGCAATTTAAAATAAATAAAAAAAAATACACTCAAGTTCCTCAAATTCAAACAGGCAAAACCTGATTTAAAGATCTGAACGTTTACATTTTATTTTACATTTTCAAGAATGTAATCACTTTTTCCTTAAAGATCAGAATTTAACCAATTTTGAGTTAGTTAAATATATAATCTTGAGTATTGGGCAGTTTAGTTTTCTAAGTGGGTAAGATACATTCAAAACCAAAATAAAATGTGATTGAGTATAATGTCAACACTTCAGTTTTATTATTACATATTCAGCTGCTTATAACCGGACCAAATGATTACAGCTATCATCGGCTCTCATAGATTTCTACCACTGCATTTCCCAGCTATACTCGTTACTGTTACTGTAAGGCAGCAGTGGAAAGAAAATCTGTACTCAAGTGTGAGTACTAGTTACATTACATTAAAGGTGCATACTGCCACCCACTGTATACGAGTGTGTAGATGCCGCTTAAGTCACTGAAAGCAACTTGGCTTCATACTATAAGTTAGAATTCCACAGATACCAAAAATAGGCCAATCATGTCAATTTCTCAAAATCAGTCCAATATTTATCGTGCATCCTCTAAAGATTAATATGTGACTTGTTGAGTAGGGCGCAGCATTGAAGGTTGTGATTTGTAAAGCAGTTAAATAAGCTACGTCATAACTAGCTGCATTATTAAAATGATAATTTGATGATAATCAACCACACATGACTCTGACAGGATCCATACTTTAAATACTCTTCAGCACATTTAACTGGTTACAACTTTGAAACTTTCAGCACAACTTTTAACACTTTAATAAAAGATCTCACCACTTACTTTCTCCAAATGCCACAAAAGATTTTTTTTTTTTTTAAATGAAGGAATTCTATAA